>NC_057949.1:2153713-2173713 GCF_018555375.3 Anguilla rostrata
GCTGTGCGGGGACTGCTCTGCTGCTGTTATACTATGCACCTGCTCCCTCAGATGGAGTATGTGTAAGTCTTTGTGCTGCAGCTCCTCTCTCACATTAAGCAGGTCATGTCTGAGAGCCTTGTTTGCTTTATGAAGCTCACTCACATTTTCTCCTAACTGTCTAATTGTTGCTTTGGTTTCCTCCACTTCTAGACGGGAGAGGCACTCCTGAATGCGCTGCACTGACGCTGGTGTCCTGGGTGTCCGTGGGCTGCAGTGGGCTCTGTGTGCACTAGAGCAGGCTGGCAGAGGGGCTCTACAGGCTGTGTGCACAGGGGAGGCTGGAGCAGTGGTTCCAGCAGCTGACACATTTAGGGAAGCCAATGCAGCTGGTGCTGTTTTAGTGGTCTTTTTGCCGTTAGCAAGAGTTTTTAGTCGATCAAAATTTTTTTCAAAATCCTCTAATTTAGTTATTGATCCCTGAACCATTACAGTGCCCGTATTATAGAAATTTATGTTAAATTTAGGTACAGTGTCCATATATAGCTGACGAATTGATTTGTTGCCACTCATTTTCATTTGCCTGTAGTCTTCATGAAGAGCAGAATGCCAGGCCTCTGGGTGCTCAGTATAGAATAGCAGGTCTGTTAGAATCCATTTCAGAACATTTGTGTCCAAATACGGCCGCAGAATTCCCAGAATGGTTTTCCTTCATCCAGTCATGCACCTTGACACAAGACGTAGCAACATCGGTGGTATCTGGCTCAGAGGATGTGGCTCCCCTTACTGTGAAAGGAAACAGACTTTGTCACAGTGATGTGAGGTTCAGCTCTGATAGGCTGGTTTAATGCTTAAGAGCTAGGAAGCACAGCTCTGATAGGCTGGTTTAATGCTTAAGAGCTAGGAAGCACAGCTCTGATAGGCTGGTTTAATGCTTAAGAGCTAGGAGGCACAGCTCTGATAGGCTGGTTTAATGCTTAAGAGCTAAGAAGCACAGCTCTGATAGGCTAATTTAATGCTTAAGACCTCGGAAGCACAGCTCTGTTTGGCTGGATTACATTTTAAGAGCTAACAAGCACAGCTCTGATAGTCTGATTTAATATGTAAGAGCTAACCACATATAATGTATGAGTTATAATGTGTAATATAATGTGTAATGTATGTGATAATGTTTGAGAAGCAGCTCTGGGGCTTCGTGTCTGTGCTGCTAGGCTAGTATCTACATAACGAGGGTTTCTGCACCATTTCTGGTTCATTCAGTTTAACATGGTTCATAATATAATAGTTCCATCCAATATAAACTTAGCAAAAGTGTAAACATTTAAGTCGTAAATAGATGTAAATACTGCACATGCATATTTAGTGGTATTTGGATGTATTTTCAATGTTAAAAGTGTACATATATCTAAATTTCATACTTGTAAATTATATTGGGAAATCTCTTCATAAAAAAACTCACAGTTAGTGAGGGGATGCTCCATACTGTTTCCTTTAGCAGGAGGGGTGATGTAGGTCTTAACCTCTGTCCTGACCTTGTCGTTGATCATGCCTTGTTTCCTGCCCCATTCCTTTTCAAAGATCAGTTTAATTTCATTATGAAGAAAAGCAAGACTCTGATCTGTTGTCCAGGGTGCTGTTTGTGCCTCCCCCTCTGTGTCCTCCTGAGCGTTCAGTTCCACCCCTGCAGAGCTCCACCCGGCCTCTCTCTCTTCAGTCACTACAAACCAAAAACAGCCATTAGTCAGCTAATATGCCTAGGAAACAACAGCTCACAATTCATTTCTTTTAAAATGTGTTTTAAACATACACCTTTCCTATACCAAGCTAATATATATCTGTGTGGTTATAATTAGAGTTGGAGTGGGTTTCTACTCTAACTCTAATGTTGACGAATAGAATTAATCTGATGTTTGTGGGTCAAATGAATAAAATCCTATGGCTATTTTTATTTATTTATTCTTGCTTGGAGGTAAGGTTGTAACTAACTAACTTACAAGTGAAATTATTTTAATAAGAAATTGATATTCATGAAGGACAGGATTCCATTCCCGCTTTTGCTTCATTCTTAGATGGGAAGAACCATTACATTAATTGAAAAGGAGCACCTCTTCATGTGTCTCTCTTCCCAAAAGTGCATCTATGTTTCCTGTCTATGTGATTTGGACAAGGAAACAGCCATGAACAAGTACACATAAGAAAAAAATTATGAATGCCGAACTGTTCTTGGAGGCGTTCTTATCCACAGTTTACGATCAAATGTAATTTATTTTATTTATTATTTTATTATCCTTTATTTAACCAGGAAGGTCCCATTGAGATACAATATCTCTTCTGCCAGGGAGTCCTGGTCAAGATGACAGCAGGAAAATAAAAGTTTCATATTAAAAACAAACCAAAGAAAATAAATAAATAAAAAATAAAAATATATAATAATAAAAAAACAGACATACAAAGATCAGGAGCTAAAAGGCACTTTTTGCTAAAAGCAATAACATTGTTCAGTAAAAACAGATTTTAACATATTTTTATACATGTCAAGAGAGGGTAGGGATTTTAGATTAAGAATGCCTTGTAACTCACTCCAGACATGCGGGGCATGAAAGGAAAGGGCTGATTTACCCAGTTCTGTTCGAATACTTGGGACCATGAGGAGAATTTTCTCTGAGGAGCTAGTGTTATGGCTACTGGAGTAATATTTCAGTAAGCCGGATATGTACTGCGGTAGTTTACCCAGTAAAGCTTTAAAAATAAAAATTAACATATGGGTTTTTCTCCTTGAATACAATGAAGTCCATTGAACCATTTCATATAAGTTACAATGGTGCGTATGTACACTTGCACACGTTACAAACCGCAGGGCAGCATGATAGACTACATCCAGTTTTTTCAACAGAGATGAAGATGCATGCATATAAATTTCATCACCATAGTCTAATACTGACAAAAAAGTACTTTGAACCAATCTTTTTCTAGCAGTAAAAGGAAAACATTTTTTTAAACGAAAATAAAAACCTTTGGTCAAAGTTTTTTTAGAAGGCTATCAATATGGACGCTAAAGGTCATCTTGTCATCAATCCAGATGCCGAGATATTTGTAAGAGCTAACCCTCTCTAGCTGAGTACCATCTAGTGTTAGAACTGTACAGTCAGTGGGTGATGAACGGGAACGTGAAAAAATCATAAATTTAGTCTTTTTAGAATTTAAAACCAATTTTAAATTAACAAGTGACATCTGCAATAGATTAAAAGCAGTCTGTAGGGAATCCATTGCCACTTTTAAAGATGGCGCTATAGTATAAATAATTGTGTCATCTGCATAAAGATGTACCTTTGCTGGATTTAACCCTACCCAAGATCATTTATATAATTGTACACACATTTTGTGAATGAGGCCCATTGAGTGGCAATTATGAGAATTAAATGTGGGGCTAAACTAGTACACTATTATATTACTATAATTAGTATAATTATCTTATAAAGGGATTCATGTTCAGAGCAAAAACACTGTCACTCAGACACTGCTTACTGTCATATGCAGACCATATACAGTTTGGCATCTCAGTAAACTATTTCAGAAATGTCGGATAGTTACAGTGGGGGGTAATTGTGAAGCCACTGTGGAGCTCCCAGTGGCTCCTCTGTATTTCAAACAGTGAATAAATTGTCAAATATATTAGGGGCTCAACGAAAAACCTTCCGGGGCTTCAGCCAGGGTTGCCCCCTGTTGGCAAAACAGTGAACTCATCTGAGTACGTCTTACATTTATTTTGGATGTTTACTTCTTCTTTTTAGTATGAACTATTTGTCTAACAATTTAGAAAGTTTTAAAAATGTTTAGCACTTTGAATATTTGATCAGCATAAATGAGGAATACATTGACATTTTTGATACATGGCATGAAAATTATGTTATTTGAAGATCATTTTTTTAAGTAACAAAAGCATAAATTATGCATATTAAAGCAACTGAGTATGTCACATTGGCTTCTTTTTTGGTAGAAACGTATTAGAGCCTTTTCAGAAAGGAAGAGCAAATCAAACTCTTGAGCACAGAACCACAGCCTGTAATCTAAAGACTGTACAGTGAGCAGGTCAGCTTGATTCTGCCATGTATTAGAAAGTAGTGAAACAACAGAATGTTCCAAATTGATAAAAAGGAGAGTTACCCATGCAGCGTCTTCTCTTTGATGGGGTAATTTGCTCCTGCATCACAGAATACGCTTCTCTGCGCCGTTTCTTTTCAACCACATTGCTCCTTCTATCGTGCTGTTGAGTCTCTCTCACATTGTCTCTTCTCCTATCCAAACCCATTTTCTCCAACAGCTGCTCTTCTCTCTTCATCCAGAGTTCATCAATAATTTGCATCAGTTCTGTTACTTTCTGCTTCTCTGTGCTGTGATCAGCCCCCTTGGTCTCTCTGTCCATCTCCTCTATCTTCTCTACCACCTCACCTTGTGTCTCAGTCAGGGGATAAAAGACACTTTTACCTGCTACCATCTCCTCAATCTTCTCCAGCAGCTCTGTGACTTGGGTGTGATCCTCCTTTTTCATATTGCAGAGAACATGGTACCTGTTCCCACATTTCTCAATGAGCCACTGGAGGGCGTGTCCTTCTCTCTCTATGTGCTGCTCGATGGAGATGTTTCCTAGGTATTCTCCCCAGGTGAACAGCACTAGAGTGTGTCCCCACACTCTCTCTCCAAGGTGCTTCATGTTGTCTAGAACTATCTTCAATTGTTCTTCTTTAAATGAGGTGTCTGCAGGAATGACCAGAAGAATCACATGGGGTCCAGGGTGACACAATGTCAAACTCTTTAGCACTTCCTCTTTTATCCAATCGGGTGTGAGCTTAGCTGGCATAAACTTCCACCAGCCAGGTGTGTCGACCACGGTGACCTGCCTCCCAGCGACTTCACCTTGCTTCTTCTCACCCTGTGCAGTTCTTCTACAAACTCTAAACTCCTCTCTGCCCAGGATGGTATTTCCTGTCGAGCTCTTGCCCCCAGCCACCCACCCCAGTAACACCACCCTCAGCTCGGAGGGGCGGCTTGTTCCCCCTGTCAGGGAGAAAGAACATCACTTTCAGCAAACTAGACGAAACTGCCATCTTCATTCTGAGAAAAGACTAAAACAGAAAATGAATCAAAGCAATAAAAGTTATTAATCTTACCTTTAAGAAGGTCTCGAAGTATCTCTCTGTGCTCCAGCACGTGCCTTACTCTCTGATTGGCTCTTTCTTCTGTAATCCTCCTCTTCTCCTTCATGTCCTGTAGAACTTTATTCTCAATGTGAAAATGGTAGCCACCATTATCCGCCACCATCTTCTCTATCATCTCCAGCAGTTCTGAGACCTGAGAGACCTCACTGCTGTTCTTACTGCTGAGAACATGGTACCTGTTCCCACATTTCTCTATGACCCACTGGAGGGCCTGCCCTTCTCTCTCTATGTGCTGCTCGATGGTCATTTCCCTTAAAGTGTCCCCACAGGTTAACAGCAGTATCGTGTGTCTCCACACTGTGTCACTGAGAAGCTCCAGGTGTTCCTGCACTGCTCTCCTGTGTTCCTCTTGAAATGATGAGCCCAAATTAATGACCAGCAGGACAGCATGGGGCCCAGGGGGGCACAGAGACACACTGAAGGCAATCTGGTCTTTCAGCAGTTCTGGGGAATATTCAGCAGGAAAATAACCGACCCAGCCAGGAGTGTCCACCACAGTGACCTGCCTCTCAGATACATTAGCCTGCACCTTCTTGCACGTTAGAACAGTTTTTACTCCAGGTGTAAACTCCAGTTTGCCCAGGATGGTGTTTGCTGCAGAACTCTTCCCACTCTCTTCTGCTCCCAGCAGCACAGTCCTCAGCTCTGAGAGAGGCCTTGTCTCCCCTGTCAGAGAGAATGAACATTTTTATTGCTATTTAACAGGACATATTCAACACTCGCATATTCATAAACACTGGTGCATACTGGAGTCTCTCATCGGTGGTGTCGGTTTACAAAAACCATATTTTTTTTTTTTTTTTTTTTTCTTCTCAGCCAAATTAGAAAATGATACATTTTTTTCATTAATTATTTTCAATTCATAGGATTTTGTTTACCCATTTCTTTCAAATATTATTTTTTAATATTAATTTAATATTATTTAATTAATATTGTTGTTAAATTTACATTTTACATACAATTTACAACTCTCAACTGAGATTTATTATACAAATTGTTTATTTAAATTACGCACAGAACTAAGTAATTTATGGCAGAAACATTTCACAACATTAGTGTAAAAATGATAGATAAATCTGGCAGAATCATGGACATACTCATATATTCCAAAAACCATAAACTTCCCTACCACTGTTAAATTGCTTGTGCTTTGTTTAAACTGTCATATTTGCATCTTTTAAATTACCAAACCTTTTTTTAAAGTCTTTTTTTAGTTTTTAAAGTCTCCACTGATTTAACATTAGCAGAACTCCTTATCTGCTTTGACTTTGATTTCCAAACTGGCAGTTATCTAATCTTGCAACAATTACCAGTGTAAACCTCATAAACCTGAAACTCACAAGCAAGCAAACTACCAACCTACTATCTCTTGTCTTATCTGTCTCGACAAAGAACTATTACTACCTGAGGCAAACTGAGTTAATAAGCAGGATGTGATTTGTGAGAGAAAAAAAAGAAACAGAGGTGCATGTTTTTGGAATGGCCTCTTCAAGAAAATAATGTCAGGAATGGTACAGACCAGTGCTCCTCAGTCCTGGAGAGCTGCAGGGTCTGCTGACTTTTGGTGTTACTCAGCACTTCAGTAGCACAGTGATTGATCACTTAAAGCAGGTGATTGCTATGCAAGCTCAGGTCACCTAGTTTCTAGGGTTTGAATTGGATGCTTGAACACAACAACCAGACTCTGGCACTCCAAGACCAGGATTGGTATAGATGGTATAGACGTTCATGTACCGAGTAGGCCACTGTAACATTACATGCCAGTCAGTATAGCCGATAAGTATTTGGACAGTCACAGTTTTTATTGTTTAGCTCTGTAGTCCAGCACATTGGATTTGAAATGAAACAATGAATATGCGGTTCAAGTGCAGACATCAGCTTTAATTTTAGGGCATTTACATCCATATCCATATTAAGTGATCAATGTAGGAAATAGAGACCTTTTTATGCATAATTCCACATTTTAGGGGACAATTGACTTCTCCGGTGTTTTATTGTCAGCTGTGAGTCACTGCATCATTAGTTCATGCATAATAAAGCTAACAAAAGTGCTCCTCCAAAGTGTGTGGATGTCATCATTACTCATAAATATTACTCATATTAGGTACAATACCTAATGCTTATTCCTTTCGGATGAGAAGTTAAACCTAGGTCCCGACTCACTGTGGTCATAAAAGATCCCGTGACACTGTTTGCAAAGAGTAGGGGGTTCCCCGGTGTCCTGGCTAAAATCCCAGATCTGGCTCTTGCAAAAAAAAACTTGCCACCTAATCATCCCCTGATTTAATTGGCTAAAAATGTCCTCTCCCTCCAGTGGAGCTGCTCAGTGGCCAAAATAGAGGATTGTGGTTGTACTGGGCAGCTCCCAGGTGTGAATGTGTATGAATGTGAAGCAGGGCGTTCCTGCAAAAGAGCATTCGTGCTCTCTGAACCTACCCTGGGTAAATAAAGGTTAAATAAAAAAATAATTACTACTCTACCAAAAAAATGGGAGACACAGCAGTCTCCCGAAAAAAGTATTTTACTTGTCAAATAGACTTGAACTTGGGTGGACCGCAACGATATTCTACAATATTCATAAATTCTCAGGAAAATTGATGAGTAATTTCACCTTCAACTGGCTGTGGTCAGCAAAAAACAAACAAAAAAATCAATTAACATAAGCGTGAGCTGATTGGTCCATTTTCGAGCTAAAGGAACATTATTGTATTTCACATTACAGTAAAGGATGATTGCTGAAATATTTAATCAGTCATAAAAAATTAACACAAAACCTATAGTTGAACTACAGCAACATGCTGTATACAGCGGCAACAGGAAAGTACTAATCATAATACAGTAATATTACTGATAAATCAAGTAAAATTCCTAACAGTGCATTTAATTAACCCCTTCAGACCTGAATTATGTTACAGGGATGGGAAAAATACAACTATGCATTTTCCCCATCCCAAATGCATCCAGAAATGAGATTCAATAAAAAAAATCTTTTATTGCAAATCTTTAATTGTTATTTTTTGTACATTCCAGTGGACACTGTGTCCGAACAGTTGTAAAATGTAACATGTAAAATTCAATGGACTTGTATTATGGACTTGTTTTTTTTAATTGATTAATGTCTTGGAGCATTGACTTTACTTGTTTTGCTTAGCATAAGTATTTCATCCCTTTGGTAAAAACAATGAACAACTTGTGTTAATGTGTTAAAAGGCAAAAAATCCTTTGAAAAAATGACTTTCTTCAAAATGTTCTCTGATTTTCTGTGCTTTTCTTTATTGGATAAACATCTTAGAACATGAACTTTACTAGTTTAAGTATTTCCCCTTTTTGGAGAAAAACAATGAACAACTGGGGGGGGGGGGGGGTTACATTTCAGAACCTCACCCCACCCCCACCCCCATCTTGAGTCAACAGACTTCTTGAGACAACGGACTTCTTTAGTGAATGGACTTCTTGAGCCAGCTGACTCATTTTCTGTGGGCATTCATGAAGCAGTTTCTCGTTGGAACAAAACAGTAGTGGACCTTGCACAGAAGGCATGTGTTCTTCCAGTGCAGTGAGGCAATTTGCACCTGGTTGCCTCTTTTTTTGTTGTCAAAGTTTGGCATATGGTCCATCATGTCCATACGGACCTCTTCAATGGGCAATCTCTCTTTGGCTGTAAAAATTTTGACTGCTTCGTCAAGAGATGAAGTGCTTGGTCTGCCTCTTTTCCTCGCTGCCTCAGGCTTCCCAGCACGCACAAGGGCCTCAGCCACATTCATCTTAAAGTGAAGCAGATCCAATGTGTACTGGGCAGGGACCAGTTCCGTGTCTCTGCGGTACTCGAGCCAGTTGTTCACAACAGTAAGATCAACGGCATGAGTTATCATCCGAAGAGGCCATTTTCTGGACCTGATATCTATTCTGTATAGACTCACGGTTTCCACCAGTGTATTGCAAGCCCGGCGGCCCGCCGGGCCTAAGTTGACCCCCCGCCGGGCCTTTTTTTAATGTATTTTTAAGATGTTTTTTAAACTACAGTTACAGTGGGGCGGCTCGGTTGAAAAGCTCACCAGCAACATATGTTGGATAAAACGTGAACGCACTATAGGAAAACAGCAGGTCTGAGATCAGCGTTCTTTACCATATAGACATAGTTCTTTACCCTCATTGTGCGTAGAGTGACGTTCAACACTTGACGCTTCCAACTATCACAAGCTGACGTTACCTAGCAAGCCACCATTTCTTATTTAGTAGGCTAACTAACCTCATTACAAACTGCGTTATCACTCCATCTCGTCGGTAAGTACATTCTTTTTATATTAACTTAAGCAGTGTGTAGGTAACGTTAAACTAGTAGCATGAATGTAACGTTCGATATATTGTAACAATACATGACTTAATCACCATCGAAATAACAACTTCACTTGTTTATTAATAACGTTAGCTTGATGACATACTGCTGTCAAGCCTGCCGCCACTTCGGAAATCAGTCAAGCCAGCCACCACGTTATTTCCTACTGCGCGTACACGTGCGTTATTACGGTAATGAGGTTTTTCCACTTGGAAGAACTTAAAAATGCGTTGACAAAACGCGGCTTGCCATCGCTTTCAAAAAAAAAAAAACTCTATTTATCGTTCTAAATGCCAAATCAATTTCACTGTCTCTGAATTTCGAGAACAATCCACCGTGGAATTTCAGAATAAAAGCCTTTAAAATATATTCTAGACAAGATGTTCTACTCAGAAAATTACTAAAAGAAAACTGTCTGTTTCCAATCACTAATTCCACTTCAGATACATTCTAGAGGACCCCAGGTAGCTGCACAAAAAGTTCCAGAACGATTCACTGTGGAATTTAAGAATAAAGGCCCTTTGAAAATATTGAAGTAATAATCTCGAATATTTTCATTAAAATAAATGTTTGTTAAGTCACTATCTATCGCCAAATTAGGTAAAACAATGGTGATTAAGTGTATTATTATAATAATTTATGATTAAAGAACTGGGTGTTTTGGGTGGGTTTTTCCCAGAAAAAGATCACAAGCGGCGCATAGTTAGTGACGCGGCGTACTGTTTTTTTCCGGTGTCTGCCAGCGTTACAATAACAGCGAGGGGGGGGGGGGGGGGGGCGTGTACAGTGAAAAGTTCTAGAACGTTTTGTGCAGATACCTGGGGTCCTCTAGAATGTGTCAGAAGTGGAATTAGTATTCAGAAACAGACAGTTTACTTTTAATAATTTTCTGAATAGTACAGTCTCTGGCCCATACCTCCCCCCAGAAGTTCCTTGCAAAATATCAGGAGCAATGGCCGTGCCTCCGCCCCTCAGAATTTCCGCGCTATGCATTTTGCACATTGTGCAATTATGATTTTTACATTAACCACCAAGGAGCTTCAGGTAATAATTTAGCTAAACCTCTAGTTACAGAGGCCTACATTCCTAGATAATTTTTCAATTGAGTACATTTTTTTTCCATTAGGCCTATTTTATTAATTAAATAAAAATGGAAATCATGAACAGAAACTTGGTTTTATTCACAATTGACAGTGTTTTACATCGCAACATTTAAGTTTTTAATTTTTTTTTACATTACAACATAAGTTTCTGTAAATACTTGAACATGAAAACATGTTACAATATACAAAACAAATTATTTCCGTTTTTATTAAATAATTGAATGCAATTCAGTTATGGTTATCAGTTTGTATAAGCGCACATATCATATAATGAAATATTAATCATGAAAAAAATGATGATGAAAAAAAGGTGTAGGCTACTCAAACTTTCGACTTGCAAGTAGCCTATATCATAATATAGCCCAGTGCAGTGCAAGTGAAATTTTAGAATCAGGTCAAATTATACAATTTTGCCTGATCACTTCCAACAGTCAAAACTAGAATTATGAAGAAAGGCTTGTGTGTGTGTGTGTGTGTCTCTTGCAGACTTCGCCACATGGAGGGGAAAAAACATTTTAAAATGATGGCTGTTACAGATTCAGTCCCTAGAATTAACTCATTCTTCCTACAAGCACGCAATTTGAGACCAATTCGGGCAGAAACCCTTTTCAATACACTCATTGTAGAACACAACTTGCCGTTAGCTACTGCAGACCACAAGGAAGATGTTTCCCGATAGTAAGATAGCAAACAGTATGGCTGTGCCAGAACTAAGTGTTACACTGACTTGTGGTACTCAAAATATTTTCCCAAGGTTGGCAGGTCTGATACTGTATAAGTGTCCTGTCTTGCGTAGGCTATTTGAGGTTAATATGAAAAGGGTGGTCCCTATCAGCACGTCTAGGAATCCGTACATATTCACTGTTCTAACTCAAGTCGCAGGACGCAAAATAGCCGTTGGGAAAGCAGTTTGAAAGTATGAAGCAACGTCTGCGCCATTGGCTTTAATGGGTCACGATGAGATCATTACGAGCCTGTTACTTGTCTTAATGTTGATATAGTAAATAAGGCTGTAGTATTACTAAATGTGTATGTGTGAAGTTGGTTTATTTATTTATACCGTTTATTATGTGTATTTTTACAGGACTTACATTTTAATAGGTAACGATGTCCAGTTATTTCTCTAAAATACGCAGTAACAATGGGCAAGCACCAGCTATAATAATCGCAGGGATTCAACTAAGCAATTCGTTTCACAATTCCATAGTGGGGTTACAACGTTAAATAATGTATTTTTACAAATTTTCGAAATGGTATTTGTTCCAGGTTGCACCCCACAGCACAACAACCTGAGCCCAACGTCAGTCTGCTCATCAGTTTAACTTTCACTCCGTTTGTAACCGGTGCCATATTAGCCAGTAAACACAAACCCAATAATAAACAAACACAGACCGGAAGTAAAAGGGCCAAGCAAATAACCTTGCCAACGCGCGTGCGTCCGATGAAAGCGTCTATACGACCAACCTCTGTTCAGTTAGCGATAACTCCTCATGCACCAATCAGAAGCCAGTACCTACTGTTGTTAGGAAGAATTTCGAAATGTAGGTTTCTAGCCCTGCAGAAAGTTATTATATTGAGTAATCTCTGCCTAACATAATTATTACACTGAATATTTCACCTGAATATTGCAAACCACTTAATTTGATTTAGTCATGGGAATTATTTCATTTAAAGCATAAAAGAATAAGTAATGGCCACTTAATTGTATAATTAAAGACAAAATTTGGCCTTACACTGTTCAACATTTGGTACGCTCAGAAACAGATTGAGATATGGTATGAGTGAAATACGGTACAAAGACTTTCTCAGAATAAGGACACATGAAAAGAAGCTGAAATATGGGACCATCCCAGGAAAAACAGGACATCTGGTCAACCGATAGTTAGCAAAACATACTCCCAAACTTTCTGTTTCAAAATGTATCCTATAATTTTAAGTTTTCAAAAGTAGCATGAGCACAATTGATGCGTGCCCTTACGATTTTTCGTTTCAAATAATTATTTATGAACATAATAGTAAAATATGAAAATAATCTCTTTTTTTACATTCTGCAGAGTAGATGCCAGTACTATTACAGGAACTGCAGCATGTGTTTAAATTCTTACAGAAAGATGTATGAGATATATGATGGAAATGAAAGGAAAACTCACCAACATGACGTGTTGACGATTCACCTGTATCCATTTCTCCTTCTCTCTTTCTCTCTTTTAGAGTGGGTTTATTTCAGCTGTTCTGGGTGTAAAATCTTTTACAAGGCCGTAGAGTCCACAGCACTGTTCCTCTCCTGCTGTGCGCAGATTAGGGTTGTATCCGAATCCGAATACCGTATTCGGGAAAGCACGAATAATGCGATGGAAACAGATATTTATTATACCAGAAGTTGCTCGTTATTTTTCGGATTCGGGGAGGGGGGGGGAATCAGCTCCATGTCCAGTTCTCATAGCCTCTATCTAACGTTACACGAGAAGAGAGAGAGAGAGAGAGAGAGAGAGAGGGGGGGGGGGGGGGGGGCGGTTACCAGTTACACACACCAACAAACGTTGGGTCACTGCGCTGCAAAACGCAGCAACCACCATGTTACTCATTTAATAAGTAAGTTCTATGCGTCAGCCATTATGTTTCTTCTTCGATTCATATCATTGTGGATGGCCACTAGATAAAAATGCCCATTCTGTTTGCAACATAGGACTTTGATTTCACTAACTAGTCGTTTCATTTACTACACATTATTGAAAAGTGATCGCTATATTCTGTAGTCGCCCCCACCGAGGCAGCGCACAGCAGTCAGCGGGCTGAGAGCTGACCATTCCCGGCTGTCACTCAGGGAAACTCTCGCATCGAGGAAGAGGTGCGGGAGCTAGCGAGACACAAGCCTGGTGTGGCAGCTGGATTTCTTTCAGACCCCCGCAACCTATACCTCAAAATCAAGCTTAGAACCTATAGTTTTTAGCTGTATGTGTTAATTTCCTCCATTACGTACTGTATTTAATGTGCAGAGAGACACATTTGTAGACACTCCCAGAATGTTGCCTCTGATTTAAACGGGGGGGGGGGGGGGGTTGTTGATTGTCAGTACACCTATAAAAGCTGTCTTTTTTGGAAGACAGAGAGAAATAAATGATCCATGATTCCACAAACTCACACACACACACATACACATGCGTACACACGCACACACACACACACACACACACACATGCACACACTGGCTATAAATCTGTAGTGTTTCCAAATGGCTGAAATACCTCATACTACATGGTGGTTCCCAAAGCAACCTCCTTCCTCCAGGAATACTGAGGTACGCCAATACCAGCCCAAATGAACCCCAAAGTAACAGAATGACTGAAAATTGCAGTACTGTACTTTAATGAATGCAAGGATGCCTTTTTGTTTTCTTGAATTAGCTTCAGGCCTGGTAACTCTGGATAACAGCCATGTCAAATAAATAGTTTATTAATGGCCCTCTTAATGAAGCATTAATAAAGTGTGAATCTCAGAATAAAGTATAATTCTGGGGCTGAAGGGTATGCATCCAGAGGCTGTATGAACAATTTATGGGGTTCATTCACAATCATTAACTGACATGTCAGTTTCTTTATAATAATGCAAGAACTCCCTTTTCTTGAGTGCCACAGTCTCAGGTTACAGAAAATATTTATGACCAAAAGCAACATGAAATATAATTGCTTTTAAAGAAGAAATGGGTAATACATAAAACCTTTGGAAACACAGCAACACTGTCTGAGTTGCTTTGGAGTTACCTGAAATGTACTTTCCTGCTTCAGACTACAAACTCCCAAATACTTCTATACCTGCCACTGTAAAGGATCATCAGGAACATCAGAACATCAGGAACATCAGGAACATCAGGAATATCAGAGATGCGTTCAAATTCAGTGAACAAGGCGAACACTTGCAAACTATTTCAAACTTTTTTCCGTTAGCTTTGTGTTCGCCGCGAACACTTGCAAACATAAGCGAACGGTCTGAAAAGGTAGTTTGCGGTGAACAAAAATGGACGCTGGACTGAGGGAAATGTTCCCAGATGGGTATTTCAATTGAAGATGCCGTTAAGTGTGGTCAGTTTTTTCAATAATGTTATTGCTAACGCTAGCCAATGTTATTATTGTTCGCTAGCTAGCTATTGTTTTTTTTATCATCGATGATCACAGATCTGCGGCTGTGAGTACAAATGCTCTTGTCGCCATGTCTGTTTATGTTTAATGCAAACAATTTGGAATGTTCGTAAAAAGCCGTTCAAATTGAACTGTTCAAAGAAAACATGTTCACCACAAGCATTTGCCTCTGTTCGCTGAACTTGAACGCACCTCAGAACATCAGAAACATTCGAACATCAGGACATCAGGAACATCAGGACATCAGAACATCAGGAACATCAGAACATCTGAAACTTCAGAACATCAGAACATCAGGAACATCAGAACATCAGAAAATTCAGAGCATAAGAAACATTAGAACATCAGGACATCAGAACATCAGGAACATCAGAACATCAGAAACTTCAGAACATCGGAACATCAGAAACTTCAGAACATCAGAACATAAGAAACATTAGAACATCAGGACATCAGAACATCAGAAACTTCAGAACATCAGGAACATCAGAAACATTAGAACATCAGAACATCAGGAACATCAGAAACATCATAAAATGTCCCCAGGATATCAGAAGCTTCTGTAAATATCCACAGAAAGGGGACTGTCCCTTTAAGAGTAGATTACCCCTCTTCTTCTCAGTGATTGTTTTTTCTCCTCATCGCCAACTCTCACAAGCTTTATGATAAAAGTGTTACTCACCTACAAAAGGGGGAGGATATAAATTAAATGACAAATTCAACTAAATGAACAATCTGAGCTATTCTCTTATTTTCAATCCAGGTTTGCAAAGCCATAGTTCAGAGGTTGGGTCAGGCTCATTCATAGAAGCAGCTCTGGACATGGTCCTGGGGTTCGAGTTGAGGTGGGGCTTCCCACAGTGCTGTGGAGCAACAGTCAAGCGCTATATCCCCATCCAGGCACCAAAAAATACCCAGGTGATTTTTACACCAGGAAGGAGTTCCACTCAATGGTGCTTCTAGGCTTTGTGGACCACTAATACCGATTCATGAACATCAACTTCACCTTTCCAGGGAGCATCCACGATGCCTATGTCTACATCAACTTGAAAGTGTTCAAGAAAAATCAATCTGGCATGAGGTAGAAGAAGTCTCTGCCGATGGCCATCTTGGGTGACAGTGCTTATTCCATGTAACCCTGGCTGATGAAGGCTTTCTGTGGCCAGATACTAACATGAGAAAATCTGGAATTTAAGGGAATCGGGATGCTAGTTGAGAATGCCTTCGAAAAGGTTGAAGAGAAGGTGGAGATGTTTTTTTTTGGATGGAAGAGGGAACTTGATTGAAAACATTGTAGGTAATGTTAGCCTAAAACCATGCACCTGAGTCGTGTGACCTGTAGTGTCTGTGCTGGCTAGTGATGGTGTAGACGAAGGTCCCAAAACGGGTGTAGCATCCTCCGCAAACAGATCAATGGATAGGTTATGGTCCAAGGCAGACTCGTCTTCATCTCCTTCATCTTCATTGCTGTTCACCAAATTCACAGGCTCCACACTTGGCCAGTCCGTAAGAACTTAATCCATAATATTGAAAAAAAGACAGGTGATCCTCGCTACTGCTGGTGGTTACATTATTGGTTACATTATTACATTATTTCTTTGTGTTCTGTCTTTTCCCTCAGCTGATCAGGAGAGCTTGTATATCCTGCTTCAGACAGCTTCACAGACATCTGCTCAAAAACATTTTTATTTCTACTGGTGCCGTCAAGTTTACTTTGAATAGATTCTTTGGCCACAAAGTAATAAATAAATTTGTTTCCTCCTGAGACTAATTTAGTCGTTTCGTTACTTGTTTAGACATGTTTTCTGTTTAGTTTTTTATTCGTATTATTATTTAGCTAACATTAGCTGCCTAGTTTTCTTATTTGTAACCCAAATGATTACACCAGAAATCCGATATGTTACGATATGTTTTGATGACACAGTGGTGAAGCGCTGTGACTGGAGTACAGGAATATGTGTCATGGTCCTGTGTTCCTGTCTGCGTTTTCCCTGTTGGGCCGCCAGATGGCGGCACTTCTGTTTTGTGTCCTGCTCTCCCTGTGTTAATTGTATGATTGTTTCCAATTGTCTCGTGATTCTATCATTGTTCCCACCTGTGTCTTGTTATCCCCTCCTTTTTTGGTTTGATTGTTTTTTGAGTTCACCTGTGTCTTGTTACTCCTTGTCTATTTAAGTTCTCTGTTCCCTTGACTCGGGTGCTGGTTCCTTGTGTTTGTTTCCGATGTATGTTTCAGACCCTTTGTACCTGCCTGCGTTTTTTTACCTGTTTGTGTTTTGTTCATGACTTGTGTTTGTTTGACCTACCTGTTTGTTTGAATTACCCTTGTGCTCTGCCTGCCTGCGTTCTGCCCTGACCGTGTTCTGCCCTGCCTGTATTTGTGAGTTCCTCTTGTTTTCTGTTTTGTTTAGATATTTTTTGAGTTTGTGTTTTTGCCCATCGTGGCCTTTTCTGTTCCCTGTTTGTTTGCCTTTTGTCAGTAAAGTCTTTTGTTCCCCTCCCATTTTGGATTTGTTTTCTTTTCCCTCTGCGTTTGGGTCCCCCCTACCCGAACCCTGACAATATGACGCCGTGCTCATTGTTTATACTAACCTCGATTCACACTGACAACAATTAGCCCCTTTTTACAGGGGTAACCCCGAAAATTTGGGATAACCCTGCTCTGGGGCAGGGTCAGCTAACCCCAGGTTAAAGTCGGGGTTAGCCCACTTTGGAACTTGCCGTGTGAAACATCTAACCCAGGGTAGAGCCCAGTTAAAGGTGTAGTTGAAGAAATGAGTGAGAGGGAGGTAGATTGATAAAAATGTTCCACCCCCTCCCAATCCGCTCCCCTCAGATCTCCCTCAAAAGCCCCTCCTTCCAAACATATGCTCATGGGCTGCTTGACATCGGAGTACCAAACAGAGAGGACAGATTTCATATAAATCGATGTGTATGTCAAAAATGCAAAAATGACCTTTTTGGCTGTTTTAGGGTTTCATTAGGGCTGGCTTGTAAACATAAGATGACAGCACCAGGGTCTTGCATTGTTTGGAAGATAGCGAACTTTAGCCCACTTACTGTCACCAGTCACAGGAATCCACTTTGGCGGCTTTCCCGGTTCATGATTTGAGTCACATGATCATGCGATCAAAACCGTAGTAAAGTGCTATGCTTCAGAATCTACATGCTTTCAGCTTTCAGGGGATTTCTTCTTGCTGTGATGTCACATGTCCAAAGTGTTCCTGTGGTAGGTAGTATTACTGTGCTGATCTGATGTTCACTGATATTGATTACTTCTGTGTGCAGTTCATTTGGGACCAATAACAGAGGAATAAAGAAAAGAGGAACAGGCCATTCAGCCCATGTAGAACACAATAATTTAAGGATACATAATGGGGAGAAAAGGCTATTCAGCTCATCTAGAACATAATAACACATAAATAAAGCTGCAAGCAGTGATTCCCAGGTCCAAGCAGCATCACCCACAGTTGGCAAACACAGACTCTATGATGGTGGACACCAATTTTACCTATATATGTTCCAACTGAGATTGTGGACCATGCCATCAACTTAGGGACCTGTCTGATGCAGCAGTGAATTTTTGAACATTTCTTCATATTTGGATGTAGTCTTGTAGATGAAGTCTGTAGTGCCACCATGTGGTTGGATTGCATTTTGGGCTGGAGTCTTGATCCCATTGCCAATGTCCATACCAAGTTTCATAACTTTTTGTGAAACAGTTGAAGAATTATTAGAATTTAGAATATGTAAGATGAGGCAAAATCCCAAATTTCATGGAAATTTGTCAAATATTATAGTAGGAGTTGCTTTATATATTGTTTCAGAACATTCAAAATGGCAGAAAATCCAATATATTGTTCTTATGATTCTTTGAGGCATCTCTGTTCTTTGTGAGGAGGGACATCTACTGACATTTTTAACTGTCTAGGTCAAGCAGTGGAGGAGTTTAATAATTGCAATTTCAACCGATTAGCGCCAACAAGTGATTCTGCATAGTTGGATGACTTCCCCTAGCAAAATGTTTCAAGAGAATTAGCCAAGTGATCAAGGAAGAAGTAAAAAAAATCATAGATGAGTAAATATAATACAAAATGGAGGCTAATTCAAGATGGTGCTGAAAAATAAAGCATGCATATATGTTGCTTAATGAAACCTTTGTCATTGTAGCAAGCTTGAAATCTCTGCAAAGTGTTACGTCCCCGTTGTGGTCTAGGGGTGCAGGGGAGTAACAAAATGACTGATTATTAAAGATTAAAGTTTATTTACACAATTATCTATACAGTGAACAAACGGGAGGGGAAACACTGGGCGGTACCAAACAAAAGAAGATAACAAACAGAAATATAAGCTATTAACAATTCTACAAATAAAAGAAACTAACTAACTGAAACCCAAAAATCTTCCAAACCTAACTAACTACTCTAACTATTCTAAACTGAACAAAAACATACAAGGGTGGTACACGCCCGTATCTATATATATACACAAGTGAAACTAACAGTGACAGTGAAGAAAACAAACACCTACTTAAATCCCACTCCCAATATATATATACAAAACCAGCAACCAAACCAGAGACGCAAATCCAAACTCAAAGTCTTTTCAGAAATTCGATCGATTACACAAGTCAAAAAATAGCACTAAGTCACACGAGTATACAGAAGTGAATGAACATTCAAATCCAAGACACACCGAGGTGTAACTGACAATGTTAGGTTTTTATAGGTGTGGGTCTGTTCCTCATTGGCCGCCCGGCAGGTCCGCAGAAGAGGATTGGGGGGGAAACGGCGCACTCTTCCTTCTTCTTCACCAATGGCGGAGTGACCCGTAACAGACCTCACGGGATAATGAGTCCGACAGAAAAAAAACAAACCTGGCACGTAACAAAAGGAACAGTGAATTTTTGAATATTTGCTTATCTTTGGGTATCTATTGTACCACTCTATGATGATAGGGCTGGAGTCTTGATGTAACTGTTAATGCTCATACCAAATTTCATAACTTTTTGTTAAAGGTTTTCGAATTATTACAATTTTTGTGACAAGCCACACCCACTGCAAATTCATTGGATCATGATTTGGCCATATTTTCAACTAACCACTAGAAAATTAATACCTGTATAAAGGTATGTGCAATGCGGTAAAATATTTTTGTAAATTATCGTAGGAGGAGAAACATTTTAAGTGTTCTCCAAATAATTAAAAATGGTGGAAGATGCTATATGGCA
>NC_057949.1:2178713-2269377 GCF_018555375.3 Anguilla rostrata
CCCTCAACTGAAAATTTATATAAATTGGATTCCACATCATTTTACTGTTGCATCTTTTATCACTAGCTCTTATATGTTTTGGGAATTGTATTTTATGTGGCCTTTTATCTATATTTGTTTTAAAAAGCTTACATTTTTGCTTGTTCTACTGTATGAACTTTGGGCTATATCAGTTTTATGAAAGGTCCATTAATAATAATAATAATAATAATAATAATAATAATAATAATAATAATAATAATAATCCAGCAATGAATGGGCCCAAGCAAAATGCCATGAATAGAGAAAATCAATCAGCCTTCAATATCAATATTTTACTATTTTTAATCTGCAATTATGTGCAAGGTTAAATGTTTTTTTTTTTTTTTTTTGTAGAATAATGATTTCATTACACTGTTGAAAATGTAAAATATACTTATTTCAAAGTTTGAGATCTATAGCATCAGCATGTGTGTTGACTGGGCCAGTACTGTAGAGTTGCAGCCTTCATCTACCTATTAGTCTAAATACCAAGTTAAATCTTATGTCAATACCATTTCTGATATATAAGCATTTCTGGGAAAAGCCACTCCTGCTGCATATTCAGTTACTGTGGCCATGGTTTTGTCATGGAACCTTTATTTGACAACTTTTTAAAAATCTACAGAACATATTAGTCCAAACTGCACGTGAATATATCAAAAGGCTTTGGAAGAGGTGCTCTTTAAGTGTTTCACAAAAAGTTCAAAATGTTGGGCTCATCTAAACAGCAAATCATGTTGCTACAAGTCAATACATAAAGTATACATACATGGTGAATAGATTTAGTTGTTTAGCTGTTGCTGGACCAGACAGAATGGGCAAGACGTGTGATCTAAGTGAATCTCACCGTGGTATGATTGTTACTACCAGACGTGGTGGTTATTTCAGAAACAGCTGCTCTCCTGAATCCATGCCGCAAAAAGTTTGGGCTGTTCTGGTGGTGAAAGTAGGCCTTTTCTGGTGCTGGATAGGTGTGCGCACTGGGTGTACAATACTGAAAATCACATTTCCCTCTTGTTGGTGCACTGTGATAACTGTGTAAATGTTCACCACCTGTTGAAAGAATGATTTGAAAGATGGAGGGTTGGTGTCTCAGGTGGCACAATACCCTTTTCCTCTGGCATGGTACTGAAGCACTCCACCAAAAGCCCAGCAGCTGCAATGTGTTAAAGCTTCTCGAGTGAATCTGATTGGTTGGCTCATCAAGGCGCCATTGTATAGGCTAATGAAAGTTTGCTGCAGCGTAGGCGTTGGCTTTATCATGAACTGGTCCGTTTCGCAGTTTGTCATTTTGATTAATAGTGTAGCGCAGTCAGTCAAATTAGTACCTTGTATTATATTCTATTATTAGGTCATAATTATATAGGCTTCTGGGTTTCTGCTGATAATAATCAGCCATAGGGCTGTGCCATGGCAATATTTAGAGCGCCACGGTGACGTAAATCATATTTAAATGTGCTGACAGACAACAGTCAATACAACTTTATTAACAATAATCTGACCACCACAATGCATGAGATGCTCAAAACTGGCATCTGTATTACCCTATGCAGTGTATATCAGCTGAAGTTAGGAAAAAAGCCCATCTAAACTCCAGCTGTGTGGCCTACCCAATGTAGCTACGATGACCAATATAAAGATTTAGAGCACAGCGACTTCACAAGTAGACCAAAAGTCTGAGGACAACACCAAGTCCTGGTTGTTTTCATTATTTACGAAGGAATAATGCAATTATAATACTCCAGTAACAATTCTTATTCTAGAATACGTTATTGAGAACAATGAGAAATGAACATTTTTACACATTTCCGAAATGCTTGTATGAAATTGGAATGTGCATATATGGTTTGTCCACCATAAGCTATATGTTTCTCTTTTCATTGTCGCACGGTGTTCCATTCAGTGTGTTCCTAAACATCAATATGCAAATATCTGGGCTGTTAACAACCAAAACCATTTATTAATTGAATGAATCTGCTGTTCTACCCGTTAATGTTGCTACAGCTAGTGTTCTTACAATATAAATACCGACACATTTTTTGACCTATATTATTAAAAAATAATGTATTAAAAAATATATAAACAGAAAATATTTGTATTAGCCCTTGGAAACAGTCAGTGTTGGTGGTGTCCTCAGTATATTGGTCTCTGTGCACTGTATGTTATGCTGCTAAGTTTTAAATTTTTTTTTTTTTTTTTACTTTTTGGAGTGCTCAAATGTGACTTTCTGGAGTTCTCTGCACATAGATTTATTATGTGTACAGCAATTTATTTATGTGTATACACATAACCTACCAATAGAAAAAAAACATTGAATTTGTCTCCCGCACCCACATGAGCTTGTTTACATCAGGCAAAGCTGATAACTTATTAGTTGGCCAGCAGGTTTATGTTCATTCGTACTTAATTTGATAGGAGGCCTACTGCCATTTATTCACCCAAATTCTGAAAAAGTACCAGTTGATGTAAACTTGTGCTAGCTTTCATTTGTGATAGCAATAGGTAGCATTTAGTTTAATAGCCTAACTAGACGAGATATATGCAGTGTGGTTGTTGTGCCAAACACAAGCGAATTTGACGGGGAAACGCAGTCCTGTTCAATTTTTTTCGAAGTTAGAGTTTAGAGTTCAGTCTCTAAAAAAATACATACAAAGCTGTGCCTTTGCTGTCACAACATTTTAAAACCACAAGCAATGGTCATATGCGTAAACTCATGTGGGTTTGAATGCACAGCAGCCCACTCAGCCTGTGATTAGGAATCAATAATTCAAACACTCTCTAATTCCATTCAAGTCTTAAATTATTATCTAAATTAGACTACAAACAAGCACCTGCTTCAGCACCTCTTAACTAAGAAAAGAAGACAAATAAATAGCTAGGCTACTTACACATGTACACATACAACATGTACATGTGTCTATAGCTATTTCCTTTTCCCTTTGTCTGTCCTCTTGGTTAAGTGTGGATCTTGGAATCCCAGAACGTCAAATCACCAAGTGCTAAATGCGTTCTAGCAGTGTTATGTTGTACACTTGATTGATTGAATTCTCTTTGGGTGATTGCAATGTTTGTAATTTTAATTCATTGATTGTAATGTGACTGATATGTTGAGCATTCACTTGTAGGCCTATATTTGCCTTTTGAGGCATTCTATGCTACAAGGAGCAAGCCTAATGTGAAGCAACAGTGAGAAATGTGGTTTGCATCCTTACTTGCAACTAAACAACACAAGTCTTAATCTTTTCATTTTTCTTCTTTTTTGAGTGTGTGGTTCCATAAATACCAGCTAATGCTGGCCTTCACATTGTTTGATTTGTATTTTGCCGGACCTGCAACACGCTGTGCAAAAGGCTCTTTCCTTTTTTTCATGCATGCACACTCACACTCACGCATACACACACAAATATTATAATAATTATTTAGATTAAAAATCATCAAAAAAACCTTCTCTTCGCCAATCCCTCATGATGATCACCGAGCCCCTGATGCATCGTCGATCAGCACAGTCCTCCTGCAGAGCATCATAGCAGCCCTGACTGTGGCAGAGCAGCAGATCGAGTCACCAGCTCAGCCTCCTATCCAGCCGATAAGTAGACCATCAGATCACCCCCAGTAGGCTCATCGGCTGAGGAAACATCTGTTACCGGACAGACCCCTGCAGTTGTTGATGTGTAGTCAGTTGGAAATTGAAGGCATGGGAACCATCCTGCCACATCACTAGTCTGCTACCTCCCTCACTTCAGCCTAACCTTCCACATCCCGAACAGTCTGTTTCCCCTGACCTTTCACTTAGTACCTCCCAAGTATGCTGATCTACATGCAGGGTTCAGCAAGAAATAAGCTGCTGAGCTTCTCACAGACCCTGTGATTGTGCCATTGACCTCCTGCCAGGCACCACTTCTCCCCTAGGAAGACTCAACTCTCTATCAGCCTGAGTCAGCCACCATGGAGGAATTCATCCAGATAGCTGGAGCTGCAGGATTCGTCCATCACTCCACCTCACCTGCTGGACCTGGCTTTTTCTTTATGGCAAAGAATAATGGGATCCTCAGACCCTGCATTGACTACCATGGACTCAACAAAATCACCATTAAGAGCCTCCCTTATGTCATCAGCTTCTGAGCAAGTTGTGCAGTGCCAGTATCTTTGCTAAGCTTGACTTTTCAAATCCTACAGCCTCGTCTGTATCCGAGAGGGAGTTGAATGGAAGATGACGTTCAACACTGCTAATAGCCACTATGAGTACCTTGTAATTCTGTAATACTATAGCATCCTTATAAAACATTATAAATGTAAGTTAATGTCATAAAGATGACCTACATGTGTGAATTACAGTGAAACCTAAGTTACTGGACTAGAAAGGCACTGAACAGAAACATGAAGCAAAGTGCAGGTTCAAAGCAGGATAGGGATGGATTTTGTTATGTCATAAATAAATAAAAAAATTGCAGCTGCACAGGCAGCTTCGAAATACCCAGCTCAATTTAAACAGCTTCTATCACTGTTAATGAAGAAATTAACCCGTCAATGTTGCAAACACACTGCATTGTAGTTTATGAGAAGGTAACAGTTCTCGTTTCATTATGCCACTCATTGAAAAATTGCTCCCAACTTGGTAATTTTAGACATGCAATATGCATTTATGGAGGGAGAGGTTTAGCCGGCGGTCGCAGTGGGATTTGTAAAGAGTCCTGGTATATGTAATTGTTTTTTTTCTGGGGGGCGGGGGGTGTCATTTAAATCTGTCATTTAAAGCAGCCTTTCTCAAAATTAAATAATATTTCTCACAAACAAGATGATGAGCAAGCTAATGTCAGCAACAGCAATGAGCTTAAATAACGAGCTAGCTGATATTTGACAGTGTGTTTCATATGGTCAGTACATCAGTCTCTTGCTGTTTTCCTTTCACTGCGCATTGCAGTTGTCCATTAACTGTTTCAGCATAAGTTATAACTGTGTAGCATATCTTCCTAACCAGGGCGGCAGTAGTGTGACCCCGTTTACTGCTATAAAATTACATAAAAGGCTAGCTAGCATGGAATCCAAAGTAGCGATTAGAAGATAACGATTATAGATAGCTGAGCATGGGCTATATGAAATGATTTGGGACAAAAAACCTAATGAGCAAGCTAGCTAACTTTAGAAACAGCAAGCTCAAATGATAGCTAGCTAATTTTAAACAATATGTTTTCTGTTAACCATGCTACCTGAACCAGAAAAACTGCCAGCTAGTCATAATGATAAGCATCATATCGTATTGACTGTGTTAAAATTAACAGGCTGCTATTTAATTTCAACTGAGGCCAATGTTTTTTTTTGCAATTTTCTGCAACTTCCTGTACCTGTTAATATAATAGTAACTAAACGTATCTTGTTAGCTTGTTTGATTTTGTCATCTTGCTAGCTAGCTTTTTATGCTAAAACACGGAGGAAAAATAGCTTGGCTGCCTTCCTCCAGACCCCACGAGCCCGAGGGCACATGGGTGTTCATGGACTCGTGATGATTGGCTAACCAATGATAATCAACAACAACATTTGTGTATTTTATCCCCTAATACATTTCTGCTTTTGCGAAAAATTGCTATTAAATATTTAATTGAGCATCTCATAGTGAATAAAAAATTAAACTGAAGTGTGACACTGAAGGAGACAGTGCTAAACTCCAGCAGGGTGTGATTTGGAATTAAGGAGGCAGAGAGCATTGTCTGGCTAACATGATGCTTGCCTCCTAACCTTTTTCTTCTTGTCACACACAACGTGGCTCTTGTATATGGCTTGGCTTTTACTTGCCCTGGACAAATGGGCAAACATTTATGCTGAATCCTGGTCTTTGTAGTATGCTGTTGGTAGGCAGTGTTCAGTCCTGCTCAGTGTTTGTCAGTAAACTTGGTGGGGTGCTCTTCTTCTTCTGTAGTGACCCCCCAGAAACAATTTACCGGACACCCTAGGGATCCATTTATGGTCAGTCTTCGTTTTAGGATACATTCTCCACAGATGTTGTTGGACACCTGGGTGTGTCCCAATAGTATTTTCTTGTCTCGTCTCCTTGTTGTGAGACACCTTACAAAAACAATTAAGCGAAAAATCTATGATCTCTTTCAAGGTTAACTTGTTGGTGCAATCCCCTAGTGGCCATGATGCCGGTGTCATGAGATGTTCAATGCAGAGAAGGGGTTAAGTAAATATATCATAGCCCACTTGATGCCAACAGTACAACAGCTGAGCTTCACCAAGGTATCAAACCTGCTATCACTTCTCTAACCATTGTTCCACCCTATTGTCAATTTCTTACCCCCACATCACAGCTCTCTACGTCACTGTTCTCATGAGGCCCCTGGTTAAATAATCTATTTTATGATATTAAACTGGGGGTCTCTTCAGATTATTATTGATTTTGTGCTAACATCCATAACATTCTACAGAAACTGGTAGTTACAATGTATTTGAACTCTAGGTTTCTCTAGTTTCATTAGTTTTCCTAAGGTGTCTCATGCCATGACCATGGAGAACTATAACTTCAAACTCCATTTCCCCTCTTGTCCTGTGCTGCTTGGCTTGTCCACTCATCTGTTTCTAATATTTTGTTCAGTGGACATGGAGAAGTATGGGAGGCTACTCTCTTGGCAAGTGTGATGAATCACACACAGGCTCTTGAATGGCATAATGAATCACACACAGATGCTGTAGAATGGCAGGCATAATGAATCACACACAGAGGCTCTTGAATGGCATAATGAATCACACACAGAGGATGTTGAATTGCAGGCATGATGAATCACACACAGAGGCTGTTGAATGGCAGGCATAATGAATCACACACAGAGGCTCTTGAATGGCATAATGAATCACACACAGAGGCTGTTGGATTGCAGGCATGATGAATCACACACAGAGGCTGTTGAATGGCAGGCATAGTGAATCATACGGAGGCTGTTGAATGGAATAATGAATCACACATAGGCTGTTGAATGCAGGCATTATGAATCACACACAGAGGCTGTTGAATGGCATAATGAATCACACACAGAGGCTGTTGAATGTGAATAATGAATCACATAGAAGCTTTTGAATGGCAGGCATTAAGAATCACACACAGAGGCTGTTGAATGGCAGGCATGATGAATCACACACAGAGACTGTTGAATGGTATAATGAATCACACACAGAGGCTGTTGAATGTAATAATGAATCACATAGAGGCTTTTAAATGGCAGGCATGATGAATCACAGTCAGAGGCTGTTGAATGGCAGGCATAATGAATCACACACAGAGGCTGTTGAATGGCAGGCATGATGAATCACACACAGATGCTCTTGAATGGCAGGCATAAAAAATCTAATTCAGACCCTCTCGAATGGCAGGTATGAAAAGTCATACGCTGAGGCTGTTCAAGTCTGAGAACATAATACGTAAGTTTGAGGGAGAGATTTATTTATTTTATAGACTAGCAAAAGAATTTACTGGATTGGTATGACATCTTTGTAGTGCCAATCATATCCTTTTCCATAAATATTTGTGCTGTACAGCACTATTGAAATTATTGTTTTTCATTTGTCCCTTTTATTACTCTGTCTCAGACCTCTGGAGATTGACTCAAACAAATGCTGTTAAAATGGAACTGTGCTACAGTGGAGGAGCATGGAGATAAGCCACTGCCTGACTAAGGATTAAGGAGCAGAATGAGGATTTCTTATTGAGTGCTATATTGATGGCAGAGAGGATTACATTACTGGGCAAAGGTGAGCCTGCAGCAGTAGGAATGACTCACACTTGTGCATATGTGCAGTACCTGTATCACTGGTGGCGGGTCTGTGCTCAAGCATGCTGCTGTGTGTACATATATCCTCCATTGCAAATGTCTGCAAATATATGTTGATTTCACTCTCTGACCCTGTTTATGAAAGTGGCCTTTTAACACAAGAAACAAAATGATCTGTACCACATACCTGTGGATATTTCTCCCCACAGACAAAAAAGCTGGCTTGTCCCCTCCAAGTGAAGGGTAGCAACTGCCCCAGGTGGAGGAGTTGAAGTATTTTGGGGTCTTATACACGAGTGAGAGAAAAAGGGATTCGAAATGGATGGATGGATGGACAAAAAAGCAGATGTTTTTTTTGACAGGTCTGCTTCAGACTGTGCTGAACAGGACAGAAAAAGATGTTCTAATTCCTCTTTCCCATTAAAGACTTTTAGGTTCCAGAAATAGGTGTAATATTCATATCTGTCTGCGTGTTCAAAGGTATGCCTTGAATATTTTTGATAGAGTACAATAAGGGGCTCTCCTGGATGCAGATTAAATGTTTTTTTCTCATCTGCTGATAAGCTTTATAATAAATGTAAATATAAATATAATAATCTCTAAACATTGGCACAGTCATTTTTTGTTTGTCTCAGATTTAGATATATTAATTCCTGCTGAGAAATAAAGACACTTAGGCATTTGTCAGACATTATATGAAACTAAGTTGTATTCACTCTCAAATCAAATATTTTACACCTTTTGGCTTTTGAAAACTAAAATATACAGCACCGATTAGCAAAGCTAAGAAGCTTGTAGAAGGTGGTCCTTCCTGTGTGGGAAGCTGAGTGCTGGAATGAGAAGGGGTTCTCTATTGAGTGTGTCCATGAATACAGTGTGGCAGTATATCTAGAGTAATGGTGGATTCCAGAAAGAGATTTAGGTGGAGTAGTGCACTTGATTAAATGCCAAGGCCAAGAGTAAATCCAGATAATCTGTGGTCTGCCCACACATCGTATCAATGCAGTGATTAAGTCACTGGCAGAAGGTCATGGGGTTTAATGTGTTTTCTGCTTCTGAGCATACTCCCTATTGGGCCTGCTCCAAGGGACGAGGAACCTACGAACATTCACTCATTCAGCTGGGCAGAGTTCATCACAAGGCCTGTTGCACTTTAAAATGTCTGTACTTGAAGAACACGATACCCAGCTAAAAATGATCGGTTCCCAGAATGCTTCCAGGAATCTTATGATAGAGTAAATGTTCTCCTAATATCCGTTCTCCTGTATATCCCTTCAAGGTTACATGTAACGTGTAACATCCACACTTCAAAACAAGCACTTTAAGTGATATATATTTAGACTTAAAATGCTTGTTAAGATTGATTTGTTTTTTGGTTTTTGTCATTGTCATTTTTTTCAGTTATGTCATTTCAATACATTTGGGACATGTGCCTTCCATGATACACACTTCAAAAACCGAAAAATAAGTAAATCTTAACAAGCACTTTAAGTATTATATTTAGACGTATTTCTATTACTTTTTGGCTAAATAAGCAAAAATATTGACAATGGGATGACATGGTTTGACTCATTTCAAGATTTGCCAGTGGGGAGAGACAATTTCACTTGAGGAAAAAATATCTTAAAACAAGCAAATATTTAATGTTTGAGAGAAAGAAATACGATTTTAAGTCACATTACACTTGTTAAGACAGACTTTTTTGCAGTACAAGTCAATAACAGTGATAAGAGAATCAGTGATTCTACAAGTTGAAGTTATAGCTTTAATAATCAAATAGTACAATCAACTTCAGAGTGGGCTTACACCTAAAAAGGTGTGGCAAATATTTATAGGCAAATACACCAAAATATATTGTGTAATAGTTTCTTCTTGACTAATATTTCAAATGTACAGTAAGAACTATGATGAAATCACATCTTCAATATTGGAAAATGTACACACTACAGTCAGCCAAATTATGTGGGGTATTTATATTGAATTAAATAAGAACTGCTTTTAAACAGCAATACTATACAATAATGTGGCACAAATGAATCGAGACTCAGTAGCAGAAAAAAATAAACTTTATAAGAAATAGAAAGGGGAAAACGGGGGAAGACTAAGCAGGGGTTATGCAAGATTTTTTAATGGAAAATATTCTAAAATCTATCATGCTAAGGCATATCTATGATGCACTGGAAATCTGCTGTAAGTCTTTACTTAGTTTCACCAAATTCCTGCACGTTTTGCCTGTATGTTATTCTAAAATGTGTTTCTGATATGTACAGGTAATTGACATCAAGTTGTAAGCACTAAACAGCGAAATGAAGGGCATGTAATGTCATGTAATGTATTGTAATGTAATGTATTGCACTGTAATGCAGTATAAATCTGTTGGGCCAAACCCTGGCTGATTTTAGCTGTTTTTTAGATATGGGCCCATCTCCAAAGCATAGCTGAAGACTGGGGACCTCTGCCCTCTCTTTTGCTTGACTTAGTATTTAGCTTTTACTTTTTCCAGAAGCTCCTTTCCTGACCAAGTATCCGCACAATACTGGCTTTTCCCCAGCTGCTGCCCCTGGACGCCCCGCCCCCCCTTCCCCCTGTTCACATTATCTGACTGTAGTATCGATGCATACGTCCATACTTTCTTAGTGAAAATGTACAGTTCTCTCTCTCTCTCTCTCTCTCTCTCTCTCTCTCTCTGTCTTGCTCTCAAATTCAAATTCAAAATGCTTTATTGGCATGTCTTCTTCTCTCTCTCTCTCTCTCTCTCTCCAGGAGACTGTGTTGATCCACTGGTGGGCCCACTCTATGCATCCTCTTTCTCAGCCTCCTCCCGGTATAGCTTTCTGTACTCTGCAAACTTGGCCAGATTGTACGGTAAGTGTCGTCACTAATGTCATCACTAATGGAGGACCCGCTTACGTTTAGGCAGAAATGATTTTCAGTATTAATATTAGCACAACCACCAGTGAAAGAAAGAATTAGGAGACCTGTCACTTGAGGACAGCAGATGGACCAGTGCAGGGGACCCAAATGTTAATGGTACTGAATGGGGCTCAGTGGGGATGGGGTACTGGGTGGGGCTCAGTGGGGATGGGGTACTGGATGGGGCTCAGTGGGGATGGGGTACTGGGTGGGGCTCAGTGGGGATGGGGTACTGGGTGGGGCTCAGTGGGGATGGGGTACTGGGTGGGGCTCAGTGGGGATGGGGTACTGGATGGGGCTCAGTGGGGATGGGGTACTGGGTGGGGCTCAGTGGGGATGGGGTACTGGATGGGGCTCAGTGGGGATGGGGTACTGGATGGGGTCTGCTTTTACGTATCTGGGTGGGTTTATGCTTGTAGAATGCCATAGGATGCCTTCAACACACAATGTCTGTTGTCAACTGTTAAACATGCTGGTGGATCAGTAATCATATGGGCTGCCATCTCATGGGTGTCCTTGGGGCGGTGGTTGCTCTGAATGATCATATTATATGACGCTGTATATTAACTCAAGGAATATGAAGCAATACATGATCAGGTGCACGCTGTGGTGCAAACAGTGTTTCCTCATGATGAGACCGCCCCCAGACATGCTGCAGAATGAAGTGAAGGTTTCATGGACACTAAGATGAAGGCCGATGCTTTCCATGGCCTCCGCAATCACCAATCTAAGCATCATGGATCATTTCTGGGAAATTTTGGAGTGCAGAGAGTGAAGTAGATTTCTACCTTTCTCATCCTTCAAAGGAGTGGATGCTTGAAGAATGGTCCGGTATCCCACTGCACACAGTTCTGAACCTGTATGGCAGCATTCCAAGCATTGAAGCTGTTCTCAAGGCAAAGGGTGGCCCGACTCCTTACTTGATATTCATATATTGTTATATTATTATTTTGCTCAACCTCTGCATATGTATGCTCTGTACAGGAAGTAGTGGGTGGTCTCCGTCTCCAAAGGACCAGCAGCCATGGCTCCAGATTGACCTGCGGAGGAAGTACCGGCTGGTGGCCATCTCCACCCAGGGCACCTTCAACTCCTACGATTGGGTCACCAAATACACCCTGCTGTATGGGGACCACCCGGATTCCTGGACCCCCTATACCCAGAGAGGGGGGAATTCGGTAAAGCAGGGGGGACTGCAGCAGGGAGGGAACAGAGCAAATATATCACTATTTTACTGAGGTAGATGCTCTGTTGGTTATATTCAGATATATAACAGAGGCTAGAGTGACAGTAAGAAACAGGTGCATTTCAAGTAAGATAATAAGTGTAATGTCTTTATCTAATTTTTAGCCTTTCTCCATTCTAAAAAATGACTAAATCAACATTGCTAATGTGTTGGATCACCTTATATGGGAAAATATTTTTGGTGCTGTAGACATTTTAAGATCAAAGCTACTTTAGCCTTGGCAAGACACATTTTCTAGGCCAAGGTTAAATCAAAAGGCAGTAAAGCCAATTCCACATGAAGGAATCAAACTGTAAACTTATTCAAACAATCAAGTCACAAAAGAGAGAATAGCCCAAATGTGAAACTTTTAAAAACAAAACTTAATTTATAACAAATTTGTAAAGCACTTATAAATGCCAACATTGTTAATTTATGCCAAAACTATTAATTATGACATTAAACAAAAATATTGCTGGGATGCTGTGGCCATTTAGATTATAAGGCAATGCACCAATGGCCATTCAGGTAGTTGTTTCTAAAATGCGATTAAGACCAATGGCAGGGCCTGTGTGTAATTATGAAATAGATAAGAACTTCCCTAATACCTTGTTTTGGATATGCTTCCTTGTGTGTTTAGCCAATGAAGAGCGGCATTTTGTGGTTAATGGAGAAAGGTGTGAAACCTGGCCTGTTTCATAGAGAATGCAGCCCTTAGCCATAGGAGTGTGGCCTCTTAAGACAAATAGATGGCTTGCTCATTAGTCCAGATTATTAGCCACCAGTATTATATTTCAGATTTTGTTCAGGCAGCTAATATGCACTGCTGTGTCATGTAATGAGAGTGGCTGTCTGCAGTCACAATTGCAACAGCAATGCCTTTCATAATTTGGGTTTAATTTGCTTTGAGACACTTACCGGCTCTTTGGGAAGGGAAGTTTATCTTTGTTTTCGGCTGAAGGTACCGCCCTTCTCTTTGGGATGGGTAGTTTATCTTTGTTTTCAGTTGAAGGTACCACCCTCCTCTTTGCACAGACCCTGTCTGGGAACTGGAACTATTACCAGGTGAAGAGACACGTTTTCCACCATGCCTTCACGGCCAGGTACCTCCGCTTCCTCCCCCTGGAGTGGAACACAGGGTCGGGGGGCAAGATCGGGGTGCGGCTGGAGGTCTACGGCTGTGCCTACGGTAAAGCCTTTCAGTCTGTGTTCCTAAAGAGCTACGCTAAGGGTTCCCAAGCTCAGTCAGGGTCCATGCTCAGCTGGGCTAACGCCAATCTCTTCATCAATTACAGTTGAAAACATGTATTAAAGTCCTTGCATGCTTTTCCATTAAACATATCTTAACATAATGCAGGTGTTGCTTACTGATTTAGTTTCAGTGCCTAGGTATTAGAACGAGAATTAGAATTAGAAAAGCTTTTTTCTCCCGGAGTGAACTTAATTTGCATTGTTGAGTACATTAATAACCATCTTAATGTCACATTCATACACACACACACAAACATACATTCATTCATTCAGCAGATGCTCTTATCCAGAGCGACTTACTCAACTTTTACAAATCATCCATTTATACAGTAGGATATATACTGAAGCAGTATAGGTTAAGTACCTAGCTCAAGGGTACAACAGCAGCGTCCTACCTGGGGACCTGCAACCTTTAGGTTACAAGACCAGCTCCTTACCCATTATACTATAATAGTATAAGTATAAAATCAGTCTGCCCTTGGAGATGCGGGGGGATTGAACCCGGGACCTCATACATGCAAAGCATGCGCTCTACCACTGAGCTACGTCCCCACCCCTTGCATTCTTTGGAGCATCAACCTTCCATAGTTAAGACTCCACTGATTTAATCTGCCAGTGCATACCTTCATTCATTCATTTCCCATAAAGCACTTTATAGCCAATGAAAAGCATTAGTTAACCTAACATATTAAACATCCTATGATGGGAATATTATACAGTTTGGCATGTCATGCATTGCTGTTTAATGTGGCCTTCAGAGGTGAAATCATCCTGAAAAAGACATTATTTCTGTTGTAGACAGATGGAACAAAAATGAGAAACAAGCTGGTCCCCAGGATAGTTTGACAAACGCTAATCTATTCCATGCTAAAAACACACTGTGTGTGTGTGTGTGTGTGTATTTGCACATGCGTGTGCGTGTGTGTGTGTGTGCGCGTGTGTATTCACGTGTGTGTGTGTATGAACTTGCACGTGCGTGTGTGTGTGTATGTATTTGCACATGCGTGCATGTGTGTGTGTATTTTCATGTGTGTGTGTATTTGCACGTGCGTGTGTTTGTGTGTGCGTGTGTTTTCACACATGCGTGTGAGAGTGTGTATTTGCACGCGTGTGTATTCGCACATGCGTGCATGTGCGCGTGTACTTGCACGTGCGTGTGTGTGTGTGTATTCGTACGTGTGTGTGTGTGTGTGTGTGCATTTCCCCTTCAGACTCCTATGTGATGTCATATGATGGTGATCAGATGATGGCGTACGTGTTCCCGCTGAATAAGCTGCGCACGCTGCAGGACCTCATCACCCTGAACTTCAGAACCCAGGAGCGGGACGGCGTGCTGCTGCACAGTGAGGGGCTCCAGGGGGACGTCCTGACCCTGGAGCTGCGGAACTCACGCCTCTACCTGCACATCAGCCTGGGTGGGTATGACATCTACTGTCCCATGAGGAACACACACATCTACCTGCACATCAGCCTGGGTGGGTGGGTCTCCTGTCCCATGTGGAACACACACCTCTACCTGCACATTAGCCTGGGTGGGTGGGTCTCCTGTCCCATGTGAAACACGCACCTCTACCTGCACATCAGCCTGGGTGGGTCTACTGTCCTATATGGAACACGCACCTCTACCTGCACATTAACCTTTTAGGGTTTAACTGACAAACAATGTTGCATGTAATCTGCCTGGCAGTGGTAGTTAATATCATGTGTGCTCATAATGTCCTCAAGGGGAGCATTTGCAAAGGACCCAGAACAGATCCTTGTGGTACTCCAGTGTTTACACTCCAGTACTCAGATGGCTCATTGTTTACACTCACAAACTGAAATTTATTCGAAAACAAAATGTAAACAACAAAAGAACTTGTCTAGCGAGACAAAAGGATTTTATCCTACCTGTGGAGGAGATGATTGTGGACTATTGTATGAAAGGCTGCACTTAAGTCCAGAACGATGAGCATGGAAATACAGCCACAATCTAGGAAACAGATCAGTCATTACTAAGGCAAGAGCTGTCTCAGTGCTATGGTGCTAAACCCAGATTGAAATCTCTCATACACATTTTTAGCTTGTAAAAAAGATGAATTCTGTCAAGCTACACATATCTCAAGGTTCTTTGCTAGTAATGGGATATTTGAAATAGGTCTCTGATTAGTCAGGTCAGCAGGACCCCAATTTGATTTCATAACTATTTGCCTGATTTCTGCCATTTTAAAGGACATAGGAACATAGTCTGATAACAATGAAGAATGTATTATCAGGACTCTAGACTAACTTTTTACATTGGTTGCACTGGTGCGCCTAACTTTTTCATTTAGGTGCACCAGCACATAATTTAGGTGCACCCAAAAAATTTTACCGCGCCTTTTGGCGCCGCAATAATACATTTTAAGCGTTACCTTTTTTGTCAGTTCTCATACACATTACAAAAATAAACTTAAAAAGTGCTGATGTTTAAAGTGCTTGACAAACTCAAATAAATAAATCAAACTCAAATAACTCAAACAAAAGTGTGCGCTGCTCCCGGAGGAGTACAGGGCGCGGTTTCACACATACACACTAGTGATGCGCGGATCGGCTCTGACGTCATCCGAATCGCATCATCCACCCGCCACCCACCCAAACTAATTATTTTCTCCAATTTAGAGACCCGCACCCCTACGACGGATTTTTCCCTCAATGTGGCCCTAATAACCGATCACACTTTACCGTTATTTCTCATTATTTCACAGCTGTTGCATATGACATACGCAGCACTTGACTCGTCATGGTTAAGTATTTCACTAAATCGCTCCCACACAGAACTTTTCTGCCCTTCCTTTTTTTTTTTTTTTTAATTCTCCTTTTTTAATTTTCTCTCAGATCAGATTAAGACAAATGGACGCCGCAATTGGCGCAATGAGAGTCCAGTCTGCTCATTCGTGCCTGACGAAAAATGGAGCTAGCTTAAAATATGTTCACATTTTAGAGAATGTAATTAATATTTTCCTCGTTAATGATGTATTATTTCACCCACCCACAAACCATCCGCTTTTCAGAATGTTAATTTTTATGACTCGGCCCGCCCGATCAGCGGATTAACCGCGGATATAACTGCGATCCGTGCATCACTAATACACACATTCCTTTTTTTCCCCACCCACATTCACCGAAGAAGAATATCACGGTCAGAGCCAATCAGAGGCAGAGTAGGGGCGGGTCTTTGCAGAAAGCGGGTGGGGGAAAAATAACGCTACACACATACACACACAGAGACAGACCTGCTAAATGACAGGCACACTGGTGCGACCAATGAAAATGTTTAGTCGCACTTGACAGATTTTTGGTCGCATGTGCGACCAAAATGGTCGCACTCTGGAGCCTTGTATTACGATTAGTTGTGAGTTAGTTGTGTTATTACTTGTTAGTTCAGCCATTGTTTTGAGGAGAAACCAGGAATTATGTGTATTTTATTGTATAAGCTTGGAAAAGTAAGAAGACCTAGCTTTGGAACAGGCATGCTTATAAGCACCAAGACTCCTGTTCCAGGCCAAATAGACTTCCTGAAATTTGGTTGAATGCCATTTGGTTTCAGTTTATGAAACTTTCTTTAAAATCAAGCATGTGGTCAGTATACCTGCGGGCGGTCCTTCTGGCATTACTCCCTTTGCCCCTTCATCAGTTGACAAGGAGCTAGTTAAGGTATCTGAATGAAAGTGTTCAGGCAGCACATCAATAACGTTTGTGATAGAGGAGGTCATGATAATGCAACCTGTGTACATCCTAGATTCAGGGTGTGGCAATTGTGCGTGCAGGGTAATAAGAAAACGGGCAGAAAGAATAGGATTATGTGGGTGGATTTCAGCATAACCATTTTCAATAGCAAAACTGAAGACCAGGTCTAAATTGTGACTGAAATAATATGTATACATTTTATATGAAGCAGATGAAGCCAGAATGATCCCTCTCATGTGCCAGAGTAGATGGTCTCAAAATGGAGTCTCTCTTTCGCAGGGCACAGTACTCTTCAGGAGAGGGAAGGCTTGACTACTCTAACTGTGGGAAACCTCCTGGATGACCATCACTGGCACTATGTCACCATCGAGCGCTACGGTCGCCAGGTCAACCTGACGGTGGACAGCCACACCAAAAGCGCTATCTGCAAGGGGGAATTCATCCACCTTGACCTTGATACTCAGGTGAGAGTTTAAAGGAGAGGTAGAGATTCACTGTCTTAGGGAGGTGTTTTTTTTACTGTGGTAAGCATGGGCTAAATCACATCCTGTGCCTTCTGTCAGCAGTATCCCAGATAGATAAACTACCAAGCCGAAAATTAATCTGGTAATTTTATAAAAACATGTTAAATGTAACCAAAAATATAATATTGCACTCCGTAATTAGCCGGTAGTGAGGTTTGCAGGGGGCATTTCTTTCTGCAGAATGTAACTAATGATAGTCCTATTGGGACATAACAAATTATGGCTGAAAGGTGTAATTTATTAGAATATTGACAACGTGCTGGTAATTTCATAACCTGGCAGGTGTACGTAGGTGGAGTGATTGAGCCTGACATGCCACACCTTCCTGAGAAGAGCAACTTCCGGGGCTGTCTGGAGAATGTCTTCTGCAACGGGATCAACTTAATCAGCATGGCTCAGCGGAAAGACCCGCAGATTCGATTTCCTCCTTGGCAGGTGTAGCACTTCACGTCAGTGCCAATACTTTACAGCAAACACACAACATATCACACCCAACTGTCTACGGCAGCTTCAACACTACACTCAACACTCTACACTCAGCACCCAGGACATTACACTCAACATCCAGCACCCAACAGTCTACACTCAACACCCAGTACATTGCCCTCAGCACCCAACACTCTACACTCAGCACACAGCACATTAAACTCAACATCCAGCACCCAACACCCAACACTCTACACTCAGCACCCAACACATTAAACTCAACATCCAGCACCCAACACTCTACACTCAACATCCAGCACCCAACACTCTACAGTCAACACCCAGCACACTACACTCAACATCCAGCACCCAACACTCTACACTCAACATCCAGCACCCAACACTCTACACTCAACACCCAGCCCACTACACTCAACACCCAGCACCCAACACTCTACATTCAACATTCAGCACCCAGCACTCTACACCCAACACTCTACACTCAGCACCCAACACATTAAACTCAACATCCAGCACCAACTACCTAACATCAACATCCAGCACCCACACTCTATCACAACACCTACACACTACACACTCAACATCCAGCACCAACATCCACACCCACACACTCATACCAGACCCACCTCTACTAACCACACCAGCACCCACTACACTAAATCCAGCACTCCAACATCCAGCACCCAACACTCTATCAACCACACTACTCAACATCCAGCACCCATACACTCAACATCCAGCACCCAACACTCTATACTCAACACCCAGCCCACTACACTCAACACCCAGCACCCAACACTCTACATCAACATCAGCACCCAACATTTACACTCAACATCCAGCACCAACACCTAAACACTCAGCACCCAACACTCTACATTCAACATCCAGCACCCAACACTCAACATCCAGCACCCAACACTCTATACTCAACACCCAGCCCACTACACTCAACACCCAGCACCCAACACTCTACATTCAACATTCAGCACCCAACACTACACTCAGTACCCAGCACACTACACTCAACATCTGCACCAACATCCTAGCACCAACCTGTATCTAACTCAACCCGCACACCACTAAAATCTAAAAATCTATAAACATGCGACTCCACCTGGCACTATCTTGTTAATGCATATCAGTCTATGATGCAAGCAAGCTGTTTAGATGAGCTCAACTCTTGCTTTCTGTTCCAGAAACAGTGCATGACTCTGCACAGACATCCCAAGCTCACTGAGCCTGATTGTAGGCCCAACAACTACCTGCAGGTGCCGGGGATGTTTCGGAAGCCCCGCTTGGCTGTAAAGTTCAAGTTTCGCTCATGGGATTACACAAGCCTGTTGATGTTCACTAGGTTTGCTGATGACATTGGGTCGCTGGAGCTGGGCATGAGTGAGGGCCAAGTCAATGTAACCCTTGAGCAGCCAGGCAAGAGACTGCGGTTTGCTGCAGGTGAGAGGAGAGAACTGCACCTTTAGACACTCCTGCCCCTTTATTAGCACCTGCCCTGTAAAACATCACTGCCTGAGGATCACCTGCCACTTTATAGCACATAAATTGCGTTTACATTAGTGCAACTTTACACCCAGGGCTAGTAGTGATCTGATACCTACTGTATCCAGGTACGCAGATTGGCTAGGTATAGATGTTTTGGGCCAAGGTGTCCTGTATGTCTATGTGCTACATATAGATCCTCTGGGTGTAGATGTGCAGGACATAAGTCTGCTGGGTGTAGATACATTGGAAGTAAATGTGCTAGATGTAGATATGCAGGGTGTAGATCTGTTGGGTGTAAATGTATTTTGTGTTTTGTGTAGACGTGTTGGGTGTAGATTCATTGGCATAGATGCATTGGGTGCAGACCTGGGTAAAATACATTTGTTTTGGATTCAAATACTTTTCTACGCTCTACTGATCATGTCTGGTGTATTGTAACCAATTAAATACTGTCAAAGTGCAAACCCTGCCTTCTGGTCACAGGCAGGCTCAGTTACACCAGCAAAGCTCAATAAAAGTTCACAGAAAAGTATTTGAATCCAAAACAAACACGTATTTGACCCAGGTCTGATTGGGTGTAAATGAGCTATTTGGGTGGATGTTGTATATAGATTTGTAGATATGTGGGGTGTGCATTTGCTACTCATTTCAGGGGTCAAACTTAGCTTTTTTACTTGGTTGCGCTGGTGTTGCCAACTTTTAGGTAGTTTAGGTACACTAAGAAAAATGTAAGGAGCACCAACAATAAAATTATTTTGGAAAGTGCACACATCACTCTTGTGACACAAACACAGCTGCTGTCCCTGGTTATCCTGGGTTATAGCTGCATGTGGGATGTAAGATTTGGTCCCTTTCCCTGGTTATCCTGGGCTCTTTCAGGTTACCGCTTGAACGATGGCCAGTGGCACACAGTGGACTTAGTGGCCCGAGACAATTTTGTGATGGTGACAATTGATGATGACGAGGGGTCGCCTCTGAAGATCAGCAGTCTCTTTACAGTGCGCACTGGGGATCGCTACTTCTTCGGTGGTGAGTTTACTGATCTGAGCAGTGGCTGCACTTATATATATGAATAATAGCGGAGTTCTTGCTTTTGGTGTTTAGTATTTGAGTCGATATACTCAGTACATAACGGAAGATCAGCAACAGTTAGGGCGCACTGCAACAACAGAAAACTAATATCACAGATAAAGCATGAATCTGAAAAACAGAAGCAAGATATACACAAAAACAATCAGGCACAGATGTCAGTGTTGTGGTTCCAAAGCAACTGAAGCAATGCAGATACCCCATCTGGGAATCAAACCTGAAACCCCAAGTCACCAAATCAGCTCCCTGACCGCAACAGCACACTGTTGCCCTGTTCTCTTAAATAAAGATAAATAAATTATGTCATTTAAATTATGTACCATGGAAATCGATGCAGTGTGTCCTATTGCAGTGGTTCTCAAACTCGGTCCTGGGGGACCCCTGTGTATGCTGGTTTTCATTGCAACCTCAACAGCAATCCCAGAATTTTAACACGCTGTGAATTTTTCTTAATTAGGTGCTTTTCATGTTTTAGAGCTGGGGCCCCCAGTCCTATCCAGAAAGGGCCAGTGTGGGTGCACACACCTGATTCTACTAATCAATCACTAGAGTCATTGCTAAGCACCTTGATTAGTAGAATCAGCATACACAGGGGTCCCCCAGGACTGAGTTTGAGAACCACTGTCCTATTGTATTAAATAATAGTGCTGTACCATCACTCCAAAAGTCAGGCTTGCCCATACTGAATATGCATCTGAAGCTCACATTAAACTACAGTAAGCATGCTTTATTCCAGCGCACCCATACTGAATATGCATCTGAACCTCACATTAAACTACAGTAAGCATGCTTTATTCCAGCACACCCATACTGAATATGCATCTGAACCTCACATTAAACTACAGTAAGCATGCTTTATTCCAGCACACCCATACTGAATATGCATCTGAAGCTCGCATTAAACTACAGTAAGCATGCTTTATTCCAGCACACCCATACTGAATATGCATCTGAAGCTCGCATTAAACTACAGTAAGCATGCTTTATTCCAGCACACCCATACTGAATATGCATCTGAAGCTCGCATTAAACTACAGTAAGCATGCTTTATCCCAGGCCTCTATACATTTGCATGCTGCTTTGTGCTGCATTTTCAAATGCTCGCTGTTGCATTTGAAAATCCAAACTTTCACACGCAGATGAAATCTTGAGCATGCCTTTATCACGACAGTAACAGAACAGTTTTCTCATTTAACTGAATATTTAGCATAATTAATAAAGGAATGTCTTCCAACATAAGTTAACTAGTGTTAGCGTCCTAACTAGATAGGTAGATTAGCTTGTTTAATATTAATCTCTGGCTGAAGTCAGATATCTGATAGGGATAAGTAAGGAGAGAATTCCCCACAAAATTAAATATTTCCGGTGAATTCTTTTCTTGTTAAATGTAAAGATAACGTGGATATTTGTTCAGTGGGCTAATCCTATTAATTCTAGGCCATAAGGTAGTCCCACGCATCCCACTCCTGTTGGAAGAAATGACCTATTCATGTAGCCGCAAAGGACCTTTTCTGTTTTCTGCAAGAATTTTAGGTGCAGACATTGGAAATAAAATTATGAATTGTCCCCCTGGTTTGAATGTTTGCTATGGATTACCCCTGTCATACTGTGTCTTTGATGCTCTTTGGCCTGGACAAATGCTCATGTGCAGTTTGACCGATTGTAGCTTTGTCCACAAGATATGCTGCACGTCATCCTTACTGGGACTTGGACCCCCCCCCCCAAGTTTGTACTGATAGATTCAGAATGTCTTTTTGATGTCACCCATATAATAAAGGAGGAAAACGAAAAACCCTGTGGAGGCTTTGGGAACCTCTCATATGGAAAACAGTGGGCATAAAATTTGAGTATAATTTATAGCTATGGTAATTCATTTTGGACTCGGACAGATCTAACATTCAAACTTAGTTCATAATTGATGTATATCGCCACCTGCTGTTTTGGACTATAAGGACATGCAGTCCTCTTGCCACTGTTTGGTGCAGGAAGTATAAAACATCTTTTATTGGGCCTCCCTAGTAGTCTTTAATCCTAGTAGCACTCTGCTAGCCCAGTAGCACTCACAGGCTGCTGTGAGTTACAGGGGTGTTTTCGGTTCGCTGTTTCATCCTTGGATTGTGATTGGCTCTCAGGATGTCCCGCGACTAACACCACGGACACGTGCGAGACCGAGCTGAGTGCCTTTCATGGCTGCATGCAGCAGATATTCATCGATAACGAGCTGGTGGACACGGACACCGTGCTGCAGAGACACCAGGGCTGCTACTCCAGCCTGCTGCTGGGCACCTGCAGCATCACTGACAGGTAGGCACCCACAGGTGGGCACAAGCAGGATCAGGTGAGGCTCCAGCTGTGTAGTTAGATCATAGGCCAAGCATACGTCCCTCTGACACCTCTTGTGTGATAGCTCACCCGTTCAATACTAAGTACACAATATGGGATGAAGCTTTAAAAGGGGTTTGGCAATGGGTTCTGCGGACATCCACTGCCACATGCTATGGAGTAGACGAGGGACTCGACTTCTCCGTTTTCTTCTTTTCTTTTTAAATTTGGTGCCCAGTGTGGGGCTGCACATACGCATTGTTTACAACCACAGCCACATACATGCGCGAACCCCACTGGAGATGCAGAAGAGTGTAAGCATGCAGAACTGCACTGGAGATGCAGAAGACTGTAGGGATGCAGAAGATTGTACACATGCAGAACTGCACTGGAGATGCAGAAGACTGTAGGCATGCAGAACTGCACTGGAGATGCAGAAGACTGTCGGGATGCAGAAGACTGTAGGCATGCAGAACTGCACTGGAGATGCAGAAGACTATGCATGCAGAACTACACTGGAGATGCAGAAGACTGTAGGCATGCATAACTGCACTGGAGATGCAGAAGACTGTAGGCATGCAGCACTGCACTGGAGATGCAGAAAACTGTAGGGATGCAGAACTGCACTGGAGATGCAGAAGACTGTAGGCATGCAGAACTGCACTGGAGATGCAGAAGACTGTAGGGATGCAGAAGACTGTAGGCATGCAGAACCCCACTGGAGATGCAGAAGATTGTAGGCATGCATGGCTCTCCTCTGAAAGACGTGGTGTTGCCAGCTGCTTCGTTTCATACTGTAGACTACAGCTGAAGCACACATAGAACAGAGTTGGTGAAAGACCTTTCATATGCGGCTTCAGCATGCTGCCCACGGGCGACTGATCATCCAGTGGGTGTTGCTCGATATCGATGAGCGCAGAGCCCTATCTGACTGTACCCATACCACGGGCAATGCAGTTGCAGTGTATCTCCCTGTGGAGCTACGAGCCACAGCTGCACTTGTCTCTATTTTATTAAAAGGCAAAGCAATATTACTAATTTTAGGTGGGGATGAATGGCATTCTGGGGCCTAATTCAATAAATGATATTTGACTGGTCATATTGCCCAATGCCAAAACCTTTCAGGATTGCCTTATAGCACAAATACAAACTGTAAGAAATAAATGAGCACATATGTCAAATATTGAAGGAAAATATAACAAACCTTATTTCTATAATTGTTATGTGTTTGTATATTTACTTCATTGAACATAGAGCATGAGTTTAGTGAACTGGAGTGTCTGTAAAGCTTTTTTTGTCTTTGTTTGGCTGGTAAAACTTATTAATAAAATAAACAATAAAGGAGGTTAAGATGACTACTTTTTGAGCATAGAGTTTTCACTTACTTTACAGCATCAGCGGCACATTAAATGAGTCGCTTCTCTGGCGTACATGTATTGTATCACCATATCAGGCATCTTGGCTTATTGGTCAATATCGAGTTATTTTTCAGCAATTGCCACTGGAATGACCCCAATGTTATCATGCATTCCTAATTTTGTGTGACCTGTTACTTAAAGTATAAAAACATACAAAACTACGTATAATGAGAACAAGACCTCAGGACCACTGGCTCCATTGCAGAGTAGTGTTGAATCCAAATCTTGAGCCCATGCTTTAATCCAATGTCTTTCTGATCCCAGTTTACCTGTCCTTGTCAATATGTTTCACTTCTCCTGCAAGTGTTTTACATTTGAACCGGCTTGAGGTTTGGCCAGGCCAAAAAACTGTTGCTTCCAATGGAGATTTTTTTTAATTAGTTTTGAATATGAGAACCATGGATTTAGTTTATTTAATTCAGGGTAGAACTGTGAATATGAGGAGAACAGATTCAGTGCAGTTTGATTTGGGGTTGTGAATTTAAGAAAAAGGTTTACTTTAGCCCAGGTTTGTGTTGTGACTGTACAGACAAGTTTAAATTAATTTGATTTACAGCTGTGGTTTACAGTTAGTTTGATTTTAGACCTCTGACTCCATGTTTGCTTGTGGGTTGTCCAGGTGTATCCCAAACCCATGTGAACACGAGGGGAGGTGCGTTCAGTCCTGGGATGATTTTATATGCATGTGTGAAAACACTGGATACAAGGGGGAAGTATGCCATATGTGTGAGTATGCGTGTATATGCCTCAGTACATACGTGTGAATATGTGTGTATATATTACAAGCATGAGATAGAGGGAGTGTGTGAGTGTTTGTATGAATGCTCTCTCATTTAGTCCCAGTCTTAGGGTCGGGTTCAGTCAAACACGCTTGGGCAGTTTGACGGCATATGCAATTCATTCTAACCATTCAGAGTAATCCAGCACCTTATCGCAATAAAGGTGACTTTGCTTGTGCCTCAGTATGGTGGCACAAAGTAACAATTCCAAGCCAATGATAGTTTTCATGGAGTTACTGACACCCATGGTCAGGCCACTGAAATAAATTTTAAAAAAACCTTTTGTTCTAAAAGTGCAGATTTGGTCTATCAGTTTCAATCTCCAATCATTCAGCACATTAGGGAAACACCAAATATCAGCTGAGTTATTCATTTATTGTATGGAAAAGCCTACCGTATCATAATGGTATTTTAATTATTAATTATATAGAATATTCTATTTCATAACAACAATTGGTCTATATGGCCAAAATATAGGGAAAACTGGGAAAGGTCTACATTATTTAATAGCTTTATTCTTCATGATGTTACGTGAATCAAGTGTGATAATTTTCCTCTATTTGCTAAATTTCTTTAAAATATTTTTTTTTAATTATGTTTTATTTGTTGTATTATAACAATGAGGATTGTTGGAGACAAGCAAACAGATTCATTGCATAGAGTATGTTCTACTGCTCTTTAGAAAAAATAGCTTCTGCCTCCAGCCTATACATTGCAATTTTTAGGCCATACCTTTTCCTGTTTCTAATATTTTTCAGTCCCTTGAACTGGCTTAGTGTGTTCTTCTTAGAGGTTCTTCTTGTACACTAAAATAATGCTATGCTGTGGACTTGCAGTATTTCTTGGTGCCACATATTCATTACAAGAAGAGTTTTGCTACTTTCATCATTCTTGTGAAGTGTTTTTGGTGATTTTCTAAAATTGAAAATTTGTTGATAAATGTTTTCATCATGAATTCCCTTAATGAAATGAACTGGATTCAATCCTACAAGATAAGTGTGTAAATGTTCTTCCTGCGAATAGAGCGCTGGGTGGCATTATTCTCTGAGCAAGCCCCTGCTTAATGAGCCTGTACTGCGGGAGAAGACATTATAAAACGCTAACTCCTCTGTCTGTCGCCATGGTGAAGCGGTCTACCGGCAGTCGTGTGAGGCCTACCGGCTGAGCGGGAAATCCAGCTCTGGAAACTACACCATCGACCCTGACTTGAGCGGCCCTTTGAGACCCTTCAGCGTGTCCTGCAAAATGAAAGGTGCGCTATAACTACTCTTAGTCTCAGTGTCTTATAATTGTATTAGCCAGCAACTTCCTGTTTCATCATGGTTGTTAGATTTATTCCAAGCCTAGCCAGTAGAGTCAGATCCATGCTACTTAAACAAGGCTTTTGCTTTCTGCAAATATTTAATTACATTATCTGTTAATAATTTGAATGATAGATTTACAGGTGAAAGTTGTGTGGGCCTCTCAAACTAAACCACATGTAGAAAGTAAATAATTCAAAAGCAATCGGCAATGAGCCAATTTGGAACGTTATTAAAATACCATCTAACATGAGGGCATCTACAAGCAAGAAATGAATTTCACATTGACCTCTGTTAATAAACCATGCAGAGATTACAGTTTATGCCAAACAGTTTTTTAAATAAATATCACTGTAAAGAAGGGCTTCTCAAACTTCTGGTAATGCTGGTTTGATCTCTTTTGTTCAACAAGTTGAAATCATGTGTTTAATTTCTTAGATAATTTCTTCCTTGTGGTTATTTTAATGTAGAGCAGGTTTAGTACATTGTCATTTGTTTGTTTTTAAAGTGCCTGATTCCCACAAATGGTTTTGTTTCAGTGACCAGGTGCTTACAGCAGTCTGTAATTGGTTTTGAAAACTGCACCTCTTTTCTTTATCAATCAATAACTATGCAGCACTTAACAAAAATGAAAGCATTCATTGTTTTGATTGATTTGAAGTCCTGGGATAAGAATATATTCCATTTTTTCCTCATGGTATGGACAGCTGTGTCTGATATAATGTGGCTTTAGAGGATAAATCTTCCATAGATTTTTAAAAACTTCAGGTCTAAAGGATTGAAGGGATTCTGATTTTTGATGTAACACACTGTTGTTGCGCTGCCTGTTCCTAGCAAACAAGGCCTGGACGGTGGTGAGCCACGACCGTGTGGATAACACCGAGGTGACGGGCTCTTCGGCAGGCCGGCCGTACCTGGGGGATGTGGAGTACCACAACGCCTCCTGGGCTGAGGTCACAGCCCTGGCTCAGGCCTCAGAGTACTGTGAGCAGTGGATCGAGTTCTCCTGCAACAAGTCCCGCCTCCTCAACACCCCTAGTGAGTGAACTCATATATATATATACTGTCTCCTCAACACACCTAGTGAGTGGACTCATATATATATATATACCACCTCCTCAACACACCTAGTGAGTGAACTCATATATATATATACCGCCTCCTCAACACACCTAGTGAGTGAACTCATATATATATATACTGCCTCCTCAACACACCTAGTGAGTGAACTCACATATATATATATATATATATATATATATACCGCCTCCTCAACACACCTAGTGAGTGAACTCATATATATATATACCACCTCCTCAACACACCTAGTGAGTGAACTCATATATATATATATATATATATATATATACTGCCTCCTCAACACACCTAGTGAGTGGACTCATATATATATATATATATATATATATATATACTGCCTCCTCAACACCCCTAGTGAGTGAACTCATATATATATATATATATATATATATATATATATATATACGCCTCCTCAACACACCTAGTGAGTGAACTCACTTTTTATTTACCCAAAACAACATGTCCTTTAGCAACAATCGACAATATATTATATATACATACATATATTTATATGTATTTTATCCAAGGCGTTGCACAAAAGTGCATATCAAGTTAATTGGAACAACTACAAAACACAGGTTCGATAAGGTCCAATACTCACTATGTACAGTTATTCATAGCCAAGAACACAAAGTCCAGTTCACAATAAGTGCTGGAATGGAGGTACTTATAACATGAGTGCCATGAAAGTGGGGAATGTAGTCTAAGAACTGCCATAAAAAATTAAATTAAAATGATAGAAAAAATGAACAATAAATGTAAAGTATGCATTTTTCCTGATTTTGGGATTCATATCAGAGTCAAACTGGACAGCAAAAGATCCACAAAGGCCTCTGATTGGCTTTTGAATAGGCTATGGTCATGCACACATGCTGCAACTTGTGTAGACGTGGTCTAAGGAGGCGGGCAGTGAGGGAGAAAATCGCAGACAAATACCAAAATCGCAATGAGCTGCACCAAAATCCCCGTGCACTGCTCGACTTTGTCTGGCACACCCTCTTTCCTAACACTTCGGTACACAGCAAGTCATGAAATTACATGCAATGCGCAGACCGGAAAATACAGCTCCCAGTATCTCTGGTCAAGCAGAGCTGTTGGTCTGGGGCTGTTTGTCATGGTTTGGGCTAGGTCCCTTAGTTCTAGTGAATGCAAATCTTAATGCTACAGCATACAATCACATTCAAGACAATTCTGTGCTTCCCCAACAGTTTGGGTAAGGCTCTTTCCTGTTTCAGCATGGCAATGCCCCGGGCACACAGCAAGGTCCATATAGAAATAGGTTTTGTCAAGAATGGTGTGGAAGAACTTGACTGTCCTGCACAGGGCCCTGACCTCAACCCCATCCAACACTTTAGGATCAATTGGAAAGCCAACTGCGAACCAGGCCTAATCTCCCAATGAGGGCCTGTGAGGTCACTAATGGCTGAATGGAGGCAAATCCGTGCAGCAATGCTCGAATCACTGGTATAAAGCCTTCTTAGAAGAGTGGAGGTTGTTACAGCAGCTAAGGGTAGACCAACTCCATTTTAATGCCCTTGATTTTGGCATTGTAGTGTTTCATATTCACATCATAAGTCCCTGTGGATAAGAGTGTCTGCTAAATGAATGTAAATGTAACAGAAAATATTGCTGCCAAATTTAAGAGAAATGTTAGTCTATTTTCACAAGGTACATAGGGATACTATGTACATACTTATAGTTTGATGTTTAAACTATTTTAGATATAGCGCTATATTTTAACGATCTAAGCGCACGGTCTAAATGCATGGCATTTAGGGCGTGTCCAAATCCACTTTTGCTAGTTTAACGGTGGATAATCTGAGCGCAAAGTAAGGCGCATGGTTCAAAGGGGTTGTACTTAGTCTCTGAGTTAATCATAGGTGTGTTTTGGGCGTAACATGAAATAAACCAATCAGAGTGTCATCTCCCATTCCCTTTAAAAACAAGGTGCGCTTGCACCTTGGCGGATTGCTATTATAATGGCGGATTTGCCAAGTGGTAGGGAAGAATGCTTCTCTGCAGAGGAAAAATAACAGTAAAATACTGCGCCATTGACTTAAGACCAGGTTTTTGTTGGTCAATCGCGCAATCACTTTCCGCTGCCTCAAGATAGCAATGCACCAACAATGCGTCTGACCAGACCTCATTTTAAGACCAACACGCCCATGGGCGCTCAGATGGGCGCAGGTAGATTTGCTATTTAAACAGCGTGAGCGCTGGACGGGAAAATGACAACTGTGTCGGTCTGAAACTAGGAAAGACACGTGCGTTGCGCTTGGCGCCGCTTTGCGCCAGGTATGAGATGGAGCCCATAAAGAGTGGTTACCTTGCATGCAATGGCTGATGCTCATTATTTCCTGAATTTCAGGTGGAAAGCCATTCAGTTACTGGATCGGTCGTCATGGCGAGAGGCAGGTGTACTGGGGCGGTTCCTTCCCAGGAATCCAGAAGTGTGCCTGTGCCATCAATCAGACCTGCACAGACCCCAGGTTCCACTGCAACTGCGATGCAGACTACCTCCAGTGGTGAGAGAGGCGTAGGGGTGGGGGGGGGGGGGGAGAGGAGAGAGGGCAGAGAGAGGGGTACAGAAGCACAGAAACAGTCCCCAAACATTTTTTCAATGTTTCCATTCTTTTAAAGGTCCAGAAAACTGGATTCAAATTGTGGTTATATTCCCCAGAAGTGACAATTGATTGTCTTCTTAATATTTCTTTCAAGGTTTTAACCCAATTATAACCATTAAATTGTAATAAACACTATTATATAATATTAGATTATTGTGACCTGTTCAGCAAGCACAGGGTGGGTGTGTATCCTGCACTCATTAACATTCATATCTGTAAAGACACGTCATATGTAAACCATTCCTCATCCTAACCATTAGGTTATAGCTCGTTAGAGCAGTAATTTAATACTTTGATTCCACATGTCAAAGCTTGAAAGCTATTTAATTGTTACTAGCTAACAGTAGGCCTACTTACCAATAAACCGTTTTCTGCGACCGTTATGGTTCCAGGCGAAAATGGCCACCGAAGATACTAACTGTATGAGTTATTGTACGACTTATTTCAGCAATGGCTTTAGTACACAAGTTTTGTGATTTCTATGCCTCCGCGACGGCACAGCCGTGGCCAGAGGCATTATGTTTCAGGTTGTCCATCCGTCCGTCAGTCCGTCCCGATTCTCGTGAATTAGGAACGCATTGAGGGAATTTCTCAAGGATTCAAGGATGAACTGATTAGATTTTGGTGGTCAACGGTCAAGGTCACTATGACCTCACAAAACACGTTTTTGCTTTGAGGGAATACAAAACACGTATTTGCCTTGAGGGAATTTCTTCAAATTTGGCACAAATGTCCACTTGGACTCAGGGATGAGCTGATTAGATTTTGGTGGTCAAAGGTCAAGGTCCTTTGACACAAATGTCTAATAGAATAAAATGATGAAATGATGACATTTTATATCCAAAAGGTCAAACAGAGCACTGGATACTGGTTGGCGGAGGCATACAACTGCGAGGCGGTATTTCTAGTTTTTTTAGTTCTGTATTTATTTAAGGGAATTGGATTGGATGTATCTAAAGATGTAGTTAACTCATGCTAATGGGCCCTACTTACCTGGAAACAGGTCCTCCGATAGGGGCTGGTTGAACTTCCAGGACCACCTGCCCGTCCAGAGGATCATTATCGGAGACACAAACCGGACGGAATCGGAGGCCCAGTTCAACCTCGGACCCCTGCGCTGCTATGGCGACCGTGAGATCCAGTTCCTCTAAAGGGGAAAATCCTTCTGTCTCTCAGTTTGACTGCAGAGTGGTGAAGATGTCGTAGTATACATGCTGGGTTCAGCTCTACAGTTATACTGCATGGCCTTTCAACAGTGTTGTACACTGCACACAATTACTGCATCATGAATACATACAAGTGCATTTATCAATTAAAGAGATACTTGGCTTTTTGGGTTTTGTGATAATATTTCAGTCATAGTGTATGTTTTTATTTGGCCAGTTTTTGTGTGATGTCCGATTTTCTTGCTTTAAACCACAAACCCTGGAATGCCCCATACCAGCCATTGTAAAGCTGCCAGGTCATCAAAGCTTCTGTGAGTGTCTAAAATATCCTTCATGGCACACAAACATGGTCTGGCACAAATTAAAACATACACTAATGCTGAAGAAAACAAAACAAAAAGTGAACTACCCCTTTCGCTGTACCTTTAAAGCAAGTACCTAACTGAAATGTTAAAAGCTAACATCCCTACTTCACACAAAGCAGTCATTTAGTTGAAATTCATACATAATCAAAATGTTAAAGATTTTGTTGATGATATTGTACTAGTGGTACAGCTATTGGCTATGTTTCCGTTACTGTAGCAAATTTACACTACTCTGGGAGGGTAAAAACACCCACCAAGACAGATTATTCCAAAAAATGTTGTCAGGTAAAAGTGCTTACAGTATTTCAGCGTGTCTCCAATCTTGTAAAAGAAAATTTTTGTATGAGAAATATGCTCTATGATGAGCCTATATGACTGAGTCTGACGCTGTATATGAATTTCCATTAACCTCAGTGAACATTTAAAAGTTAAAACTTAATTTGCATTTACTTTGTATGATTGGTCATGTATTTAGTTAATTTACATTTTTGCTATCTTCTTATGAAAATGACTTATTTAAACTATATGCACTTTGTATTACTTAAAATATGCAAATTTGTGAAACAGTATTCCAAAAGTGCAGTAATTAACGCTAATGGAAACATGGCTATTGTTATAATGAGGGGAAAGTATATGGGTGTCATATGATGTCACAATAATGCATGGCAAGGCTAGGATATCCGAGTAATGTGGGTAGGTACTCTGTGATCTCCAGTCTGTCTTTGCCCTGATTGGCCAGTCCTTGGTCATGCTCTGTTGTGATTGGACAGTCTTTCTGTGTGCTCTTCTGTCATTGGCTAAATCCAGGAAACACATGGAACACAGTAGCCTTCACCAAACCCACCTACATAGAGTTCCCCACCTTCAGGCCTGGCACCACCGCTGACATCAGCTTCCACTTCAAAACCACGGCGGACCACGGGGTGTTCCTGGAGAACTCGGACGAACACCATCGCTGCTTCATCAGAGTGGAACTCAACTGTAGGCCCATCAGGCTGCACCAGTACACTCAGAGGCCCTCTGTTTGACCTCCAGAAAAATCATCTGCTACATTTGCTAGAATTAGTTATCTGTCATAAAACGTGGGGTCAGTTTAACATAAAGATTGAGGTGAATGTATTGTACCTCATGCAGATTTACTGCCTGTATAGATTTCAAATTTTATAGTTTTTGCAGTAGAAGGTTTTATGTTCAATGTTTTTTATTTAAAAATATGCGAACAAATTTATGGTAATAGTCATTATAATGTCAGTGGACAATCTCAATAGCATACCAAGTTACTGTGTGACATCTTGAATGTACTGGCATTTAAAATGTGAAATGGTGCAGTTGAATTCCACAGAGCAGGGATGCGTGTGTGTAAATGCTGGACAGGGATGCGTGTGTAAATGCTGAACAGGGATGTGTGTGTAAATGCTGAACAGGGATGTGTGTGTAAATGCTGAACAGGGATGTGTGTGTAAATGCTGAACAGGGATGCATGTGTAAATGCTGGACAGGGATGCGTGTGTAAATGATGAACAGGGATGCGTGTGTAAATGCTGAACAGGGATGTGTGTGTAAATGCTGAACAGGGATGTGTGTGTAAATGATGAACAGGGATGCGTGTGTAAATGCTGAACAGGGATGTGTGTGTAAATGATGAACAGGGATGCGTGTGTAAATGATGAACTGGGATGTGTGTGTAAATGATGAACTGGGATGCGTGTGTAAATGATGAACTGGGATGTGTGTGTAAATGATGAACTGGGATGCGTGTGTAAATGCTGTACAGGTGTAAATGATGAACAGGGATGTGTGTGTAAATGCTGAACAGGGATGTGTGTGTAAATGATGAACAGGGATGCGTGTGTAAATGCTGTACCAGGTTATATTTTTTCCTGTCTTCTTTTTGTGTGGTGTCCTCTTTCCGTTTCCCCTCATCCTGGCCTGAATGCCTGCCATCTCCTTCCCAGCCACCACGGACCTGCTGTTTGTCTTCATGGTGGGCAACGGCATTGTAAACGTGACCCTGCGTTCAGCGCGGCCCCTGAACGACAACGCGTGGCACTGGGTGCAGGCGGAGATAAACGTGAAGATGGCGCGGCTGAGGGTGGACCGCCAGCCCTGGGCAGTCCGCCGCTTCCCCGGGCAGACCTACCTCACCATGGCCTTCACCCAGCCCCTTCTCGTGGGTGCGCTACTGCGGTCTCAGGGGCTCCCCCCTCGCAAGCCCGGGTTTACATCATAACAACAACAACACTAATAATAATACCTTATTTATATCGCATATTCCATAGCATTAACAGTGTTTTAGCCCAAACAGAATTCTATAGGTATTTATTTCATTTATACAGGAAAAATCCATGTTAAAAAGACATAACGTGGTCAAGGGCCCGATTCTGGTTTTCTGTGGTTCCTGTCCTACAGAGGTAGAGGAAGAACTCAGATAAAATGACTGCAAGAAAGAAAAAGTTAACAATCAGATTTCTTGTTGTAGGATTAAAAATGTTTCAATGAAATGAGCAAAGCAATCAGCTCAGTAGGTAATAGGGCTACGAGCAGTATTGCATGTCCTAGTTTATGAAGATTAGTAAACAAAAAGTCTTTGTGAGTAGATTACACACTGTTTAATTGTACAGAATATTGTTGCTGTTGTGCCAAAACTTTGTCAACAGCCTCATTTTCAGAAATGCGAAGCTTAAGCACAAGACCAAGCATATGGCCTTATTTTACAGATTACTTGTGCTCTCCTCTCAGGTGCTGCTAAGCACAAACTGAGGGCCTACCTGGGCTGTCTCAGAGGCCTGCGCATGAACGGCGTGCCCCTTGACCTGGAAGCGAAAGCGGACGAACAGGAAGGAGTCCGGGTGAACTGCACAGGGCAGTGCCTGAACGCAGCAGTACCGTGCCGCAGCGGTGGCCGCTGCATAGAGGGTTACGCCTCCTACTACTGCGACTGCAACAATACCGCCTTCGAGGGCTCCTACTGCCATAAAGGTACATACGTACACACCCACAGCACTACACTGCCAAAGAAGGTAACATACTATCTACAAACACCCACAGCTACTACTGCCATAAAGGTACATACTGTTACATCACCCACACCTACTACTGCCAAAAAGGTACATACTGTTACACAAACCCACAGCTACTACACCTCCATACTGTTACACCACCCACAGCTACTACACCTCCATACTGTTACACCACCCACAGCTACTACTGCCATAAAGGTACATACTGTAACACCACCCACACCTACTAACCTCCATAAAGGTACATACTGTTACACCACCCACAGCTACTACACCTCCATACTGTTACACAAACCCACAGCTACTACTGCCATAAAGGTACATACTGTTACATCACCCACACCTACTACTGCCATAAAGGTACATACTGTAACACCACCCACAGCTACTACTGCCATAAAGGTACATACTGTTACACCACCCACAGCTACTACACCTCCATATTGTTACACAAACCCACAGCTACTACTGCCATAAAGGTACATACTGTAACACCACCCACAGCTACTACACCTCCATACTGGTACACCACCAACAGCTACTACACCTCCATACTGTTACACAAACCCACAGCTACTACTGCCATAAAGGTACATACTGAAACACCACCCACAGCTACTACACCTCCATACTGTTACACCACCAACAGCTACTACACCTCCAAAAAGTCTGTTACACCACCACAGCTACTACACCTCCATAAAGGTACATACTGTAACACTACCCACAGCAACTACTGCCATACCATACTGTTACACAACCCACAGCTACTACTGCCATAAAGGTACATACTGTAACACCACCCACAGCTACTACATCTCCATACTGTTACACAAACCCAGCTACTACTGCCATAAGGTACTACTGTAACCCCACCCACACTACTACACTCCATATTGTTACACAACCCACAGCTACTACTGCCATAAGCAACGTACACACACTCTAACATAGCACCACCACAGCTACTACACCTCCAACTGTTACACCACCACAGCTACTACCTCCATATGTTCACACGCACAGATACTGCACCCATATGCATACTGTTACACACCACCCACCCAAGATAACCAGCTACACCTCCATAATGATGCATATGTACACCACCCACAGATTCTACACCACCATAATGATACTTACTGTTATACCACCCACAGATTCTACACCTCCATAATGATACTTACTGTTACACCACCCACAGCTACTACTGCCATAAAGGTACATACTGTTACACCACCCACAGCTACTACACCTCCATATTGTTACACAACCCACAGTACTACTCCATAAAGGTACATACTGTACACCACCACAGTACTACACCTCCATACTGTACACCACCACACTACCCACCTCCATACTGTACGAAACCCACGTACTACTCCATAAAGGTACATACTGAAACACACCCAAGCACTACACCCTATGTTAGCTACTACACCTCCATAAAGGTACATACTGTTACACCACCCACAGCTACTACACCTCCATAAAGGTACATACTGTAACACTACCCACAGCAACTACTGCCATAAAGGTACATACTGTTACACAAACCCACAGCTACTACTGCCATAAAGGTACATACTGTAACACCACCCACAGCTACTACATCTCCATACTGTTACACAAACCCACAGCTACTACTGCCATAAAGGTACATACTGTAACACCACCCACAGCTACTACACCTCCATATTGTTACACAAACCCACAGCTACTACTGGCATAAAGGTACATACTGTAACACCACCCACAGCTACTACACCTCTATACTGGTACACCACCAACAGCTACTACACCTCCACACTGTTACACCACCCACAGCTACTACACCTCCATACTGTTACAACACGCACAGATACTGCACCTCCATAATGATGCATACTGTTACACCACCCACAGATTCTACACCTCCATAATGATACTTACTGTTATACCACCCACAGATTCTACACCTCCATAATGATGCATACTGTTACACCACCCACAGATTCTACACCACCATAATGATACTTACTGTTATACCACCCACAGATTCTACACCTCCATAATGATACTTACTGTTACACCACCCACAGATACTACACCTTCATAATGGTACAGCCTGTAACACCATCCACCGATACTACTCCTCCATAACAGTACATACTGTAACTACACAAAATTAATGTAAAAGACAGCTGACTGAAAAATCTCCTTGGTGTTTTGAAACACTGATTACATTTTGTCCTATCAGATAGAAGATAGCAAAAAGTACAGTAGCAAAAAGTATCAATATTTGCATGTTCATCTGGTTAAAGTATCATTCCAGTACATGGAAAGGGCCCCACACAACATTTGATCCATCCTGACTGTACCAGTGACGACTGTGGCCAGTAGCCCCGCATGCTGATAAACACTAGGGGGTTGTGTCACCTAGGTTTAGGAAGGGTTCAGTCAGCTTGGACCTGAATTTGCTCTCAAGAGACTCCCATTGGTTGATTGTAACACTTAAAATTACAAAATGATCAGATTATAATAATCACATCATTTTTGTTACTACTAGCTACTCTGCAAATATTCGTTTATAATGACAAATGCTTTGCATAAAATGTCAACCATTAAGTTGTCTGTACTCAGTGGGATGGACTTGTCGTTTGTTTTGCTAAGACATTGGGGCCTATTTTGAGACGGGGTCATGGCTACGCTACGACATTCGAAGGGAGGCGCTCTCCGATGAGGCCGCCTGGGCAAGCTCGCCGGACCCACGTAACTTCAGCCTGGGGTTCAACCAGACCAGCGAGGAGATGGAGTTCAGCTTCAGCACCACCCGAACCCCCGCTGTGCTGCTCTACATCAGCTCCTCCATCAGAGACTACGTCGCCCTCATCCTCAAGCACGACGGTAAGTGGAGAGAAATACAGCCATTCAGCAGAATCCTGATTAAAGGGGAACTCAAGAATAATCTGTATTAGTTATTGCATGTCACATATAATGCACATATAATACTTTAGCCAAATTCAAAGAGAAGGTACTGAGCCCCACCCCAAAACATTGAGGTCATCGAGTTATAAAGTCTCTGCTTAGTCCATTGTAGAGTACCTGAGTCTCATACCTGAGTCTCACCTAAAACTTAAACTCGACTTGCAGCTTGTCTTTAAATTACTTTAGACTTGACTTGGACTCACCAATAGATAAAATGTGAAAATCTCAGAAAGTAGGAGAATAAGAATGTAGTGGAGGCTGCAATTCAGATTTTACAAAAACAAGACTCCAAACCTTCCATCCAACATATTTTAATGGTGGCATCAGAAATAGAGAAAACAATCAGTCTGCTGCCATTCAGCAGTTCAAAAGATACCTCCACTCACTGATAATATGATGAGTTATGTCCTTGTGACATCATAACTTCAAATGAGAAACTGCAAATGCTGAAGGGAGGTTTTATCATAACATATGATACAGGTCACTAACAGTAGTTACTGGCTGGGTATGACAGACATTGTGATTTTTTGTTGGTGATTTCCTTTAATCTTGACTTTGAAATAGCCTTTAGTGCAGGAGTGCACAAGGGTCGATCCGTTTCAGGATTTTGTGTCAACTTCTGCTCTTAATTATTGAATTAGCTCAATCGTATCTTCAGACTGCAAGTGTATCCTCCAGATAAAACCAGCCCAGTCCTCGAGGAGCTTGGCGTATGCAGGCTTTCTTCTTCTAGGCTGATGTAGACTGTGAGCTCATTTTGTGCATGCGCTGATCGGGTTGTACACTGTACACGGCTGTGAAATGTCTGAGTGCAAATCTTAAGCACACCGGCCAGTCAGCCCTTTTGTCAACCCTGGGCTTTAACACGCCAAGGATACAAAATGGCAAACTAAGAACATGAAAGTGAAAGCAGTCATTGGAGCAAATAACCAACATACTGTCAGACTTGAGCTGGAGATACAGTATTAACATAGAGTACCCATTCTAATTTTTATCTATTAGTAATTACATTACATTACATTACAGGCATTTAGCAGACGCTCTTATCCAGAGCGACTTACACAACTTTTTTTACATAGCATTTTACATTGTATCCATTTATACAGCTGGATATATACTGAAGCAATGCAGGTTAAGTACCTTGCTCAAGGGTACAACGGCTGTGTCCTTACCCGGGAATCGAACCCGCGACCTTTTGGTTATAAGCCCAGTTCCTTACCCACTGTGCTACACTCCGTCCTACGTGTCCTAATTACAGTACGGTATCAAATTTTCAATTTGTGCATTTTTCCACTTTTTAATTTCTCTAGTAGTTTAGTCATTAAACCTTCTTTTAGTAACCAAGTGTTCCAAGTAAACAGCACTCTAAAAGGTTTCTGTCCCACTCAAATAATATGGACTTGCTGTCTTTCCCCATACCAGGCAGCCTAGAACTGAGGTACCGGCTGGGCCAATTCACCCATAAATACCTGGTGTCCCCTCTCAACCTAGCGGATGGGTTCCCCCACTTCGTCAACATAACCAGACATAACTACACCATACGGACTCAGGTAAGGATCATCATACAGACACAGGTATGGATCACCATACGGACTCAGGTATGGATCACCACTGTCTGTTTATCCTGTCTCAGCTAGTTGATGCCAGAACTTGGCTTGGTTCCATTTCAGTTCAGTCAAACGAGGAAATGAGCTGAAAAGTTATGAACTGAACAAATTGCACTAATGTTCTGGCAATGCTCCTTCTGCTGTGGTATGTCTTATCCTGCACAATGCTCTTAACAGGACATCATGCTTAAAGTTAAAATTAGTCAGATTTGATCACATTTATATTTGATATTTTTCACAATATTTACCAAGTGTGTGAATTTGTGTGGTGTTTGGCACACAGTTGGATTACATGGACCCTATCTGGGAGAAGATTCCCCTGCTGCAGGATTCCAGTTTTAACTCACCCAAGTCCATGTTCCTGGGGAGGGTGATGGGTAAGTGCTATTACACCTAACACAGAGCACCCACAGTTCATCATCTGTTAAACACAGCTGACACAGAGCACCCACAGTTCATCATCTGTTAAACACAGCTGACACAGAGAACCCACAGTTCATCATCTGTTAAACACAGCTGACACAGAGCACCCACAGTTCATCATCTGTTAAACACAGCTGACACAGAGCACCTGCAGTTCATCATCTGTTAAACACAGCTGACACAGAGCACCTGCAGTTCATCATCTGTTAAACACCGCTGACACAGACCACCCACTGTTCATCATCTGTTAAACACAGCTGACACAGACCACCCACTGTTCATCATCTGTTAAACACAGCTGACACAGAGCACCCACAGTTCATCATCTGTTAAACACAGCTGACACAGCCCACACCGTTCATCATCTGTGAAACACAGCTGACACAGAGCACCCACAGTTCATCATCTGTTAAACACAGCTGACACAGAGCACCCACAGTTCATCATCTGTTAAACACAGCTGACACAGAGCACCCACAGTTCATCATCTGTGAAACACAGCTGACACAGAGCACCCACAGTTCATCATCTGTTAAACACAGCTGACACAGAGCACCCACAGTTCATCATCTGTTAAACACAGCTGACACAGAGCACCCACAGTTCATCATCTGTTAAACACAGCTGACACAGAGCACCCACAGTTCATCATCTGTAAAACACAGCTGACACAGAGCCCACTCCGTAAACTCTTTATACACTATATTTTGTATGCATTTCCTTTCTAATGAGATGCTGTTATCCTGGCTAACTGATATTCTCCCATCTCTGAGCGATATTAGAGCTAATTATGCCTGCAGAGCTGCCAGCCACAGTCAGCCCTGGCATGGTCTAGATTCCAAACCACACTGTGGGTCCCATCCATGCACTACAACAGTACTTTAACAGAATGTGCCCTAGCAGCATCCGGTAGTGTGATTTTTTGAAAGAGCAGCCTGTAATCTGTAATATTGATGGGAGAAAAATGTATTATTGTCCACAAGGATCATCTTATAATACATTTTAAAATGATTGACAATCTTCTAAATATAAATACAGTGAGAGATAGAGCTTTAGGGAGAAAAGCTATATTTAGCTATAGGGTGACCCCAGAACCATCTGGGTTCCACCTCAAACACAAATCACCGACTGACTGGGCATGGAGCTCACTCACACGGTTCGCTGATGTGAGAGCCAGTAGCAAGGTAGTCTTAGACAACAGCCATTTATGGTCCGCCATGGGTTCCAAAGGACCATTGAGCAGGCACCCTAGGTATCTTTTTAAGGGACACCAATCTGTGACTCCCAGCAAGTGTTGCTGGAAACCCTAACATGAAATGGCAGCCATGTAATCCTTAGGGATGAAGGCTGCTCCACCATTGTCTAGCAGGAACCTGAAGATTGTAGGCAAACAGCAACATTCCTCTGGCCCCACACACCTATCCAAAAAGAACTTCCAACTGTTCTCATATAGGGGTCGAGTGGACAGCGTCCTGGCTTACAGAATGGCAATAATGACAGGCTTAATGCAGGCGCTCAGAAGGGGGTTGGGTCCTTCAGGGGCCAGATCCACAGCTGCAGGTGCCCTAGGTCCAGGTGCCAAATGTGGCCCCTCAGCTGAGACAGGAGGTCCTGCCTGAAGGGAAGGGGCCGGGGAGATCTTTTATGGAGACTGTGTAGCAGGGGTACCATGTCTTTGCCAGGCAGAAAGGGGTCACCAACAGGAGCTTGCAGCTCAGTGGTAACCAACCCTTTTCCCATCCTGTAGGTTTTCATTTGAACCCTAATTTGGCACATCCGATTCTGCTAATTAGCAGCTCAATTAGATCTCTAGATGTTGAATGATGTGTGCATTGTTAGGGTTGGAGTGAAATCCTTCAGGACAGTAGATCTCTAGGAGCAGGGTTGATTACCACTGCTGTAGGTGCTGGTTCTGGGTGGTCCTGGTCTGTATGTGTTAAAGCTGTGAAATGAAAAGCATTATCGCTGTCTGCGCTGTATATCAGCTTATTGCAACACATTGTTAGTTCACCATATGCACTAACATGTCAAGAGTCTGCTGTACTCTGAGCTGCTTGTTTCCTTGTATGAAAGGTTAGGTGAATAACGATTATTATTATTATTATTATTATTATTATTATTATTATTATTATTATTTTACAACAACAAATCATGCACATTTTACTTGCTGTAGTGGTACCATGTTTCCCAGTACAGCACTCACTGAGCATTTAAAAAGTGAAGTACAATAAGTACTTGTGAAATGTGAACTAATAATGATAGTAATTGCATTTAAAATGACATATTTTCTATAGCCTTCCGCGAATCGCTGAATGCTGGAACCTAAAGGTAATATTTTTGTTTTTTTCCTGCAGAGGTTGGGGATTTAGACCATGAAATTCAGAGGCACAACACTCCTGGGCTGGACGGCTGCATTTCAGGGGTGCGGTATAATATCTATGCCCCTCTCAAGACATACTTCCGCTCCAACGAGGCAGATCCTCCAATCACCACGCAGGGATATGTACTTGAGTCCAACTGTGGAGCCTACCCCCCCATCCAGGGTCCGGTGCCCCCTGAGGCTGACCCCTGGTACACAGGTCTAGGTGAGACATCCTCTCTCATCACACATTGCTGTAAGGACTCAAATTTCCTCCCAAATTTGACCATTTTCAGTCCCAGGAATTTGTATATGTCCCCTTGGTAATTCCGGTTTTCCCAAAAGAAACTGGAATTATTTTTCAAAAGTACTCGATATGTATGAATGCGTTGGGAATTAATAAATAATAGCTTATGGATTTTTTTCAAAGTGCTTAATAAATTTCAGAGTTCTGAACGTTCATTTAAGAAGTGTTTGTATCTCTGAGGTAACAATATATAACAACGAGAACACACCATTCAGCCCGACAACGCTCGCCATTTTCATACCACTAAAGTGTACCTAGTGCTCAATTTACCTACAGATAGTATCCATCACCGTATCAAGCCTGGTCTTGAAAACCCCCAGAGTTTCTGCCTCTACTAAACACAACACCCTCCCCACCACACACCTTTCTAGTTCTTCTGAATGCTTCCTTCATCTTATCCACCATGTTTTTGTTCTGTCACTTTTCAGTGTTTGAGTATATCCACGATGACCTGCCCAGTTTACCAGTGTTAGCACGTAAGTCCTTGTGCTGTTACAGTGTTGTGATTTGTGAAAGTGTGTATATAGAGGGTATGCACATGACATCACAGTAAGTGGAAGTCACTGCGGTTACACCCACTGAGTGGCAGAAAGACTACTGAGTGGCAGCGTTAGCGTTCAGCTGGAATGCTGCAATAACACAAAAAACACATCTAAAATCGGAAAGAGTTGTGCAATTGACTGTACAAATAGATTCAACAAGCAATCGGAGATATAGTTTTACAGACTGCCGAAAGCTAAAGAAAAGAGAAGCAAATAGATCGCTCCAATTCGCAGAAACAACTGAAATCCAGGCACCGAAACGTGAATTTGCGGTTGTCATTTTGTGTCAGGTATGTTGGATTTTTGGGTAAAATCATACCTTAAGTTATGTACTGTATTTAAGTTATGTACTGTATTGACTACTCATCAATTAAATATTTAGCATCTTTCATTTATATTCTGTGTAAATGTCAAGTTTTTGTCAGCATTTATTTTTTTTAAACATCCGTGATGATGAGCCTTGTGTTCTACAAACAAAGGGGGGATGGTTAGATAGTGTTAGCTAGCCAACCATATAAATTATTAAGATATGATTTTACCCAAAAATCCAACATACCTGACACAAAATAACAACCGCAATTCCACGTTTTGGTGCCTGGATTCGAGTTGTTTCTGCGAATTGCAGCAATGCATTTGCTTCTCTTTTCTTTAGCTTTCGGCAGTCTGTAAAAAGATAGCTTCGATTTCTTGTTGAATGTCCATGGACCACTGGTTCTTTGGTAAGTTGTAAGGATCACTGTTGAGTCCAACTGCCTTTAATTTAAACAGATAATCGTTTGTTTTACGCCCAGTTTTGCAGTTTCCTCTACTAAAGGCAGCCATGTCGCAGCATGTTTTGCCACTCAGTCCCGACTGAGGGGGCGTATTCCGGTGGGAAAGTGACGTCAATGCATACCCTCTATACTGTTCAGAGGAGTGTGGTGGAGTGTGGTTGCATGGGGCAAATGCCTACTTATTAAGGCACCAGCTGGTCAATGCCTTTTACCACAGAGCTATTACTATATAGAGTAGGGATGGGTATGGGTAATGGACTGATCGATTACCCTTCGGATACGTGATTACTCAATCTTTTTTTATTTTTAAAAAAAGGCTGTGCATGTACAACTATGTTGGAAATTGGCTCCATTTATTAATTTATCATACAGTAGCCTGTGTAAAAAAGAAGTAGCACATTAAAATAGAGGATATTTCTTTATCTAATATGAACAGAACATGGTCACAGAGCATTTTTTGATTGTAGTTATCCTTTTTGTTGGGGAGCTGTTGTATAAGCAGGATAATGTCTTGAGTGGCTGAGCATTATGAAGTTTGAATGCCCTGTGCTGAGAAAATTTTCTGAGGCAAACTTACTACCTCCATCAACTGTAATGAAAATGTGCTTTTCAAAATATGTAATCCCACTGCAAAGAAAACATCAGTCTACTTAAGTATTCTAGCAAATAGGCTATTCCATACCCTATAGGCTACCACTTTAGCAATTAATGCCTCTTTCTAGTAGACTATCTCAACGGGGTTACCTAATATTAAAATTCAGTTTGGTTTTAGGTCAAAATTGGTTCACAGAATATTTTTTCATTTTATTGCAGATTGTTAGTTAGCCAGCTACTGAATTATATTCGAAATAGAGGCTAAACTATAAAAATAGTCTGTAACTAGACTAGCTGCCCTCTATACAGTCATTCATGGACATCAAGCTGACAGTGTTGCAAGTATGATATTGTAACTATTGGTTTGCTCTTACAGATTTCTACTTTATTTATTGAGACCAATTCATTTATAACGTGATCGAACTTTTGCAGGCGCTACTCCATAGTTGGGCATATATGTGAAAATAATAGGCCTACACATGTTCCCAGCCAATCAGAATTGAGTTGAAAATAAAATTCTTTGTGTCATGCCTGACACTGACTGCGTTTATTGACACATTCAGACTTTATTATGATGGAAAAACTCGGGTACTGATGTGCACTGTTATGCGTTGATGCATTTTCTATACAACTGGTGGAGCCGCCTGGCTAAGATGCATTCTTCCCCATGCTAGAAATCGATTTGAATCGAGCACATTATGTGATCCCTCGATCTGTGAAATACCTGAAAATCACCGAGGGGCTGTTACTGTAGAGGGTTTCTCTTAGAGATCTGTTATTGTTTAGATTGTCTCTTATGTCAGACCTGACACTTGGAGGACGGAGCTGTTTTTCAGACAGATATGGTCAGAACACTGGCGCAAATGGGGTCACTGTCACAGCAACGCTAAAAGGAAGTGTGATGAAGGTGATCTATCAGCTAGCCAATCAGAATGAGTTAGCTTGTATGTACACTTCCACCCACATCAGAACTGCTGAAGAGCCCTTGAGCAAGGCAACCAATCACGAAACTGCTCCAAAATCACCCCAACCACCCCCCATAATATACTAATTAACTAACCAATTGACAATTAAGAGAACAAGGGAGATATAAAAGGGAAGAAAAAGGAGTAAATAAAAAAGTGATGACTATAAAATAAAGGTGTAAAGGGGTGGGAGGGGAGAAACGTTTCCCTTAGCCCCTTAAGTAGGTGGCTTTGTACCCTTGAGCTAGGTACTTAGCCTGCATTTCTTCAGTATATATGCAGCTGTATAAATGGATGCTATGTAAATGCTATGTAGAAGTTCTGAAAGTCGCTCTGGATAAGAGCATCTGCTAAATGCTTGTAATATTTGCAAAACCTTAACTGTTTATATGTAGACTACATTACATTACAGTACAGGCATTTAGCAGACGCTCTTATCCAGAGCGACTTACACAACTTTTTTACATAGCACTTTACATTGTATCCATTTATACAGCTGGATATATACTGAAGCAATTTCGGTTAAGTACCTTGCTCAAGGGTACAATGGCAGTGTCCTTACCCAGGAATCGAACCTGCAACCTTTCGGTTACAAGCGCAGTTCCTTACCCACTGTGCCACACACACGCCCTAAATGTGTAAACACTATCCAAAACATATATGAGCAAATTTATGTTCTTTTAAATTTGTCAGAGTCTCAAAGGTTATTAATGTGTTTGAAATAAATATTTACACTAGATGTGCTATCTACTAACTCTAATGTTCTGTTTTCTTTGCCATGCTGGTCTCCAGTCATCGGGCTGCTGTTCCTAGCACTGATATGTGTGGTCCTGTATGCAATCTACCTGTACCTCTACCGGTACAAGGGCAGCTACCACACCAATGAACCCAAAAACCTGGAGTCCCCCAGCAGTGCCTGGCCTCTGACTGAGACTTTCCTCAGGGACAAGAACAGCAACCTCCCCCAAACACCGGAAGAGTCCAGGAGCGAGTGAATTCCCTGACTGGGGGGCTGGGGGCTGGGGGCCGGGGCTTGGAGTTGGGGGGCTGGGGGCTGGGGGTCTGGGGGCTTGTAGCTGGGGGTCTGGGGGCTTGGACCTGGGGGTTGGGGGTCTGGGGGCTGGGGGTTGGGGATCTGGGGGCTTGGGGCTGGGGGTCTGGGGGCTTGGAGCTGGGGATCTGGGGGCTTGGACCTGGGGGTTGGGGGTCTGGGGGCTTGGACCTGGGGTTGGGGGCTGGGGTTGGGGATCTGGGGGCTTGGGGCTGGGGGTCTGGGGGCTGGGGGTTGGGGATCTGGGGGCTTGGAGCTGGGGGCTGGGGGGCTGGGGGTCTGGGTGAAGCGGGGGGGCTGCATCAGGAACTTTGTAAAGACTAGACATCTCTTTGATTTCTGTATTCTTTCAAATATTTATGGTCTGTTTTTTTTTGTTTGTTTGTTTGTTTTTTGTTTGAAAATGACAATCCCTCTGAGACGCAGGCAATCAAACATACTACATTTGTTTGAAGTCATGTTTTCATTTCAATTAGTGCATATATTTGTTATGAGGGAAAGCATCGGTCCAGTAGATTCAACAGCAGCTAAAGGCAAAATGAGGTTGGCATGGTCAAAGCAATGTCACAGCAGGAGACTGTATAAACATTTTGTTTCTGTGGAACGGTGAAGGATAATATCATATTTTAGTGTCTCAGTCTGCTATATAAAAAAGGGGCACAAAATGTGTGTTAGTACAGCTTTGTTAGGTTTTTGTAGATTTGTTATTTTTATTCTACAATCCTCAAACGGGGAAAAGCTGCTGCTTTTCCTTTATTATTTAAAAAAAAAAACTTGCACTAGGGTCATACTGAAATGACCAGAACTGGGATGTTTCATCAATTTTTTTGCTGTTATTTAAAGATATAAAAGCAATATGCACTGTGTGGGGCTGGGTGTTGTTTAAATATGAAGCTAATATTGATAGGCTCTCTGGAAACCTGGTCACTGTCACTGTGATTGCCACAAACAAATAATATCATGTGACTGTAAACTATAATCACAGGATGTAACTAGCAGCAGGAGAGTAAAGCACAAGCCGTTTCACTGGGAAAGTGTGCAATGTATGATTTACACGGTGGGTCACCTCAGAGGCAAATATGGTGGGACTGAAACAGTGTGAAGTGAGCCGTTGTTTAGAGGATTGTGTATAGACCTGCATAAGTGGGCAACATCAGTGTTTGTGTTTGAAATACAGTATGATAACTACCAAGAAAGCAGAGATGGCCTTTGTATGATCAATAAGTGTGATATTTCAAAGCAACAATTGGGTTTTTTTTTTAATAAAAGAAAGTACTGTTAGACAGATATCCTAATCTTTACACAGCTATACCTATAACATTAGCACAAGAGGACACCAAAAAAGAGAGAAAGAAAAAGAGAGGGTAAGGAAGCCATAGTGTAATCTGAAGAGGTGAGCCTTCAGCCTGCATCAGCAGATGGGCAGGCCATCTGCAGTCCTGACTGTAGTGGTACATTCATTCTGTTCATCACAGGATATTGTTTCTGCTTTCTATTCTATTGGAGCTTTCCCAAAGCTTAAAGTTACTGCAATACTACACTCTGTAAATGACAGATTTACACAAGTTTGTAGAAAACACTGGCGATCATTAGCTATGCATGTTTATAACTCTGTTAACACTGCAGCAAAAGTCAGATGCTACTAGTGCAAACTAGTCACATCACTGTAGATGTTAGTTTTATACCTAGGCCTGTATTTTTTTTCTGTTTAAATCATTCTGCTGCCATTTTGGAATTTAAATATTTCCAGCAATAAATGTTAGTTTTACACAGTTAACAGAGAAATAGTTTTATTACTACATTGTATATTTTTGGAAGTAAAAGTGCTTTTTTAAATTGTAAGTGCTGAAAAGAAAACACACAATCCTAACATTTTTTGCCAACGGTTTGCTACATGACATTACACTTTCCCATTTACACTCTTATCCAGAGCCATTACACTGATTCTGCTCAGCGACACAAATGAGTTGCTTTAGCTGAAAAAACATCTTTTCTTCCAGAGACACATTGAAAAATGATATTTTAAAAATGTGATATGGGATGTAATGATAGTGATTGGCAGTGCGGTATACAATACTCAAGTTTCCTGTTATGGACTGCCCCATTACCTGCAGTCAGCCATTTCCACAAACTATTTTTCTCCACAAATATAAAGTACGGTGGAAGAAACAAGGTACTGAAAGGTTCTATTGTGAGTAAGCATGATCATTTTCTTCCTGTTTTTACCACATACGCAAGGAGGAAGAAAACAAATGCAGGGGAAACTGGGGAAACTGAGACTTGGCCACTTCCAGCTTGCGTAATGTGAAAAACTGAATTCAGGGCTGGAGATTAGTACAGGGGGCACATTTGATCCCATTTGGATATAAACAAGAGAATTGAGTTAACCGTGAACACCCTGCTGTCAGTCATAGTGTGATAGGTTGTCTGTGCTGTGGCATAAGGCAAAACAAGCACAACCTTTTATTGAAGAAGAAAGGTCCAAGGCACTTCTCTATCATGATGAAATATTTAAAAACATAGGGCTATATTTTAACCATCTAAGCGCACGGCCTAAAGTGCATGGCGCAAGTGCATTTAGGGCGTGTCCAAATCCACTTTCGCTAGTTTAATGGCGTATAATCTGAGCGCAAAGTAAGGCGCATGGTTCAAAGGGGCTGTACTTAGTCTCTTAATTAATCATAGGTGTGTTTTGGGCGTAACATGAAATAAACTAGGAGTGTCATCTCCCATTCCCTTTAAAAGCCAGGTGCGCTTGCACCTTGGCGGATTGCTATTATAATGGTGGATTTACCAAGTAGTAGGGAAGAACGCTTCTCTGCAGAGGAAACTGATCTCTTTTTTTAAAAATATCGCCCGTTGTGCGCTCGCCTATGTAGGCGCATATTACTATCTTAATAATGCGCCCTTAAAATAATAGTAAAATACTGCACCATTGACTTAAGACCAGGTTTTTGTTGGCCAATCGCACAATTGCTTTCTGCTGCCTCAAGATAGCAATGCACCAACAATGCGCCTGACCACACCTCTTTTTGAGACCAACACGCCCATGGGCGCTCAGATGGGCACAAGTACATTTGCTATTTAAACAACGTGGGCACTGGATGGGAAAATGACAACTGTGTCGGTCTGAAACTAGCAGACACTTGCGTTGCGCTTGGCTCCGCTTTGCGCTGGGTGTAAGATAGAGCCCTTAGAGATAAAGAAGGACCTCAGCCCACGTGTGGTGGCAGAAATAGTCCAGCACACAGGTTTTCCCCTATTGCAGCCTACACCACATAATTACACACACCTGAGCTACTTCTTTCACAAAAATTATTTAGGAAACGAATGGTCATAATTTGAAACTGTTTGTCCTTACAGTGTATAGTTTTTACCCAAGCACCTCGACTGTACAGTGTACCTGTGTGATTTGAGAAGTCTTGGAGTTAGGGGGCCCTATTCTCAGGCTGGCGCATGGCATGTTGCGAGCTGTCGCACTGGAAATATGGTAGTTTCATCTTGGTTTATGACACACCTTTAGCCCCTTGGTAATTTCATGACTCGCTGTGAGCCTAAGTGGGAAGAGAGCCCCTGCTGGGGGTGGGTCAGACAAGATCGAGCAGCACATTGCAATTATGGTGCAGCACATTGCAGTTTTCATGTCAGTCTCCTCTGCCACTGGCACCCTTGTTGCCTGACTGCCACCATGCGCTGTGTGACACAGATTCCAGAAAATAGAGCCCAAGGTCCTAAGCTGCTATTAGTAGGTGTACAATGAATGGATATAGAGACACGTGTGTAATAGTGTATATTTTAATAATATATGTATTTTTATGCTGTTTTTTCAGAAAGAGTGAAAAGTCATTTAATCAAAGCTATTACTTAAGGTTAATAATGATGTTGTTGTGCTATGATTAATATTGCATAAACAGGTGATTTTTTCAGCTCTGTATAAGCGCGAGCCTGAATATCTTTACACATGGTCTTTTACATTGCGGCCATTACATGCCTCATAATGATGAGACTATCCTGAGTCTGCACTATTATATATATATTTATACAGTGCAGGCCAGACGTATTAGGCTGCCTGTAGTTTAAAAAAGTTTACACGGAGAATTTCAGTTACTATATGCTCATTTATTGAATAACAAACCAAAGTACAAACATTTTCAGTTTTACTTACAATAACACTAAAAGATGGCTTTTACTTAAAAATAATCTTCGACATCACTTTTCTCAAAATAGCCTCCCTTAGCTTTAATTACAATGAAATTAATTATTGGAAATGTATCCAATCATTTTGGAAAGTGGGAGGTGCTGGGGTAATTTAATTGAGTGAAATCTTACCTACTTTAAGTTAATCTTTTTACAACCCCAGGTAGCCTTATATATTTAGCCTGTAGTGCAAGTAAAATAGACACCAAATTTGCAAGAAATGTGGCAAAGGAGTTAGGCTTAGATGTGCAGGCCCAAGTAAACATTGTGGCAAGAAGGTTATTTGCAATTAAAATTTTCAAAGAAGCTTAAGATTTCCAGGTGCAGTGTTCAGTACACACTCAGAAGGATCCAGCTTATGGGCAGTAATATTAATAGGAGACCAGGAAGATGAAGAGGCAGTACACAAATATCCTGAGTGTGTACTGAACACTGCAGCTGGGAATTTTAAGCTTCTTTGCAATTCCTTGTGGGGAATAACCTTGCCACAATATGTTTACTTGGCCGTGCACATTTAAGCCTAATGCCTTCTTCTTTGCCATATCTCTTGGAGCTTTCGTGCCTATTTTACTTACGCTACAGGTCAATTATATTAGGCGACCTGTGGTTTTAAAAACTGCTTACGGTAGATAAGATTTAACTAGCCCCCCACCTCGCTCCCAATCCCATTTGCAAAATGAGTGGATAGACTTCCAATAATGTGTTTAATTGTAATTAAAATCAAAGGAGGCTATTTTGAGGAGATTATATCTTTTTGTGTTATTGTAAGTAGAAATTGAAAAGTATTTTATACTTTGGTTTTCTATTCAATAAATGTGCATGTAATAATTGAATTCTTCTCTACCTAAGGTTTAAAATTTAATTTAATTTTTTAAAACATAGGCCTAATATGTTTAGCCTGTACTCTGTGTATATATAAAAATAAAAAGTGAGCTCCATGTTTTGGACAAACATATATTTTTTCTTGATTTGGCTCTGTACAATTTTAGATTTGTAATCAAACAATTCACGTGGTTAAAGTTCATATTCTCAGCTTTTTATGAAGGGCATTTGTTTCACCATGTAGAAATGACACTTTTTATACATCTGATCTTGACAGTAGTCACCGACACATCCACGCCTATCTCCTGAAGAGTGTTTATGACAGGTGCTTATTCATTATGGTGGGAATTCTTCAGTCATCAACCATAGTGGTCTTCCTTGGCCAACCAGGCCCTTTGCGATTAATGAGCTCACCAGTGCTGTCTTTCTTCTTAATGATATTCCATACAGTTGATTTTGGTAAGCGTAAGGTTTATGTTTCTGCTACTTTTTTTTCTTATTTCTCAGCCTTCCTTGACTTTCATTGGCACAACTCTGGTCCTCTTGTTGACAAACGTCAATAACTGAGTCCAAAGGCAATCAAAGGCATCAATACTAGATACTGAAAACACTCTTATACATGCACCAAGGAAGCAATTGAACACAGCTGACTAATCAAAGACCATTGTGACACCACGCCGTGAAATAGGGGTATTATTTATAAAAAGAATGCTGTAATTTCTACATGGTGATACCAAAATGTAGAAACATACCCTTAAATAAAAGAATCTGCCCATTAACAACCTGTAAATGGATTGGAGTTCAGAGCCAAATCATGTCATTGTCCCAAACATTATGGAGTTCAGTGTATGTCTACAAGTGGTACTCCCATGTGCTTTTTAGTGGCTGCTTGCATTTGAATGGCTTATAGACAGAATGAGCTGGAGAGTAGTAAAGGAAGTATGCAGTAAGATTACTCAGAGAGCTGACAAATACTATACAAATTCAGTATTCAGCAAAGCCAAATATCCAAGTACTGTTCAAATATTCCAAGGGAAAGATGCTTTTGCATGTATTATTTATTTATTTTTTTACTGGTGAAGCTTCCATATGACCATCAGTGTGTGTGCGCGCATGTACACGCGTGTGAGTGCCAGCTCTAAGAGTCCCCACAGTGCAAGCCTCATCAGGCCTAAATACTGCTGGCTATGTAATTAGATACTTCCGTGTTTGTGTTGACTGGCTTGACGTGCACTTATCATTTGACAGAAATATGCTTTCTAGTTCACCAGAAAATTACTGATTTACATTTTTATACACAATACATATTATACAACTTGCATAGGAGCTTACAAATATTTTCCTGGGAACAGTTTTACCGTTAGAATGCTGAAAGAGTAACTGAAAAGTAATTTGGACTTAATTTTATTTACTTTATGTGGAAGCTTTAATCTCTTCAGTGATCTCAGTGATCTTACAGCTTTGCAGAGATTTACAAGTCAGGAATGGGAGGCTATTCACCGCTGTTTGTATTTTCTGGCACAACACTTACCACATAAGAGCACATGCAAAAGCATCTGATCATATGTTCAGAGAACTCGGTGCCCTTTGACCCAGGATACACTTTGGGCCTCTCCTTGGGTTCCCTGCTGCAGGGGTAACAGCATAAGAACAGGTGCATTATATGAAGATGGGATACCAATCTCATCACTCCGTTACATTTCAGGCTAGGCAGGATCCAAAATGCAGGACTCAGACAGCAGTTTTAGGAAACTCAGAAAGATGTTTTGAGTGGACAGCAGAGAGCGGTAGGGACCAGGGCTGGCTGGGAACAGGGACAGCGAGGGTTGGTGAGGAGGTGGTCCGGAGTTTGGCTTGGCTTGGTGCTGGAAGGGCTTCCTTGGGCTTCGGCAGCGGAACAGGGCTGGGAACTGGGAGGCCGGCGAAGGACGGGCTGGATCGGGAGGTCGGAGCTGGGGAGGTAAACAGGGTGAAGGAGAGAGAACACAAAACAATACGAGACGAGGACAAAACACGTGGACAAGACAGGCTGGGGAACACTGTGGAACTAAAGTGCATAAACCAAATAAAATGAGTGAATACAAAAGGTTCTGTCAAAAAAAGAAACAAAGGAAGGTACTAGGAAATCAGGGTACAGGGAAATGATTACTAGGCTTGGTTCAAAGCAAGAAATGCTAGGTTCAAGGCTTGACAACAAATCAACGATCTGGCAAAGACTGAAACGAAAAGCATGCTTTTATACTTTGGCTAATTGGAACTAATAAGGGGGGTGTGAGGAATGTGACCTGAACGGAGTGAGAAAATGGCTGAGGGCTGAAATCAATTAGGAGGTGAATTGGGGATGTGGTCACGCCCACCCTGTGGGGAAAAGCAAAGACATGGTGTGGAACACAAAAGCAGAAGGAACATTAATAACATGAGGAAATACAAATGACAATCGAAACACAAGGGCATGACAATCGAAACACAAGGGCATGACAATCGAAACACAAGGGCATGACAATCGAAACACAAGGGCATGACAAACTCTTTGGGAAAAAGGACCGCTGTGCCTGTGTGCTCTGGGAGCTGAGGGAGAACGGTGTTTCACAATGCAGCCATGCAATCCACAGCCATGTCCTATTAATACTGATCTGCCCACTTTGAGTCCAGACACAGCTGTGATTCTTTAGGCTGGGGCATGGGACCCTAATAATATACTCCACTCAGATCAAACTCTTCACTCACTGGAAAGGAACTGATCCTTGTGTTAATAAGTGGGAATAAAACTGAAGCTTGGTATTATTAGAAACAATGGTGAATTCCTTTCCATTTTACTTCTCCAGGTTACATTGCAGGTACACTCTTTGAAAACACAATGTAAATGTGCCATGTCACGAAAGGTAGTCACTGCAAAGATGTACTGCACTTGCTGTAAAAAGACAACTTTCAGTTTTTTTTGTCATACATTCTTTGTAAATAACCATGAATATGTAAATCAAAATAAAACAAGATCATCTGTGTCTGAGCATTTAAAAACTAAAATAAAATACTTTGAAGGGGTTAACAGCTCTGTGGAGTTTTTGTTGAAATTCAGACAGAGTTATTTGGCTGTTCCAGTACATGGATGGGCCCCTCTGTGGCCAGCAGAAGCACAGTCTGGTGCATGATGGGTGCTAGTAACACCCAGGGACGGTTTTTAGCTGGCCAGAATGATAATGACCGGCACACCTGTCTCAGGGCCCGTTCAGCTGCAGGTGAAGTGTCTTCCTCTGGCTCATGTCTGTACAAGCGCTGGCTTGTCAGCCACAGCGTGACCAGGATTAGGTACCCTGAATATGGAGAAAAGCATTTTAAGAAAATGGGTCAGATGGAACGAACTTTAAAACCCTTTGCAGGGCTTTGGTGTGGTTAGACTCAGTAGTGCCCCTCCGTGGTGTTAGCATTGCTAGCAGGATGAGAAACAGGAGATAGGGACGCGTTCCACAGGATGTCTCTCTCCCTCTGGATTCCTACCTATCACAGGTCTGCGGGCTAGAAACCAGAACTGTGCCTGACATCTTTACTGCCCAACACAAACCAGCCTGACAAGCTATAGCCAAGTTTGAAACCAGAAAGCTAATTGCTGAATAGTATGTGTTTGCATAGAGTGTGTTTGTGTAATAGAGGAATCATTTTCAATGTACGTAATGATCAGAACAGACTAGCCAGCTAGATTTAGTGCCATTTTCCCTTTCGTTAAGAGGATGTTAATATGTTTGTCATTGTTTGTATTGGTCAGAACAGGCTAACCAGTTAATTTTAGTTCCATTTTTCCTTCAGATAAACATGATGTTAATATGTTTGTCATTCCTGTACTGTCAAAAACATAGAAAATAAAATGGTTTTTCTCGATCCCGATTGACTACAGGCATAATCCTGGTATCTTCTGAAAGGTAGCTCTTGGAAGTTTTTTTTTCCAAGAGTCAGAATTACTCTAAATATTACTGAAACTGATAATGCAAGTATTTTCTCAACTAAATTTTTTTTTTTTCAGTGGACACATTAATTACATCATGTAAACCAATGCTTTTAAGACATTTACACCTATTATCATTCTAAATACTTTTGCCAATGAAAACATGAAGGCCATATCGATGGCAATTCATTATTCATTTTGCTTACAGCATATCTTTTCTTGTTTTTTAAAAATTATGTTCCAAAATATTTACTCACAACTCTTGCTGTTACTGATACTTAACACAACGGGGTCTACCCAGTGCCTTCACAGCCCACAGGTATGTGATAGACCCGTGGGCACTCTTCCAAAAAAACCTGTGCTTGGGCTCAAGACAAGTTGGAGAAAAGTGCAGGGGGTCCCAATCAAGTTAAATCAATTTTATTTGTGTAGCACTTTTTACAGAGATCTGTCACAAAGGTGCTTTACAGAGTAGCAAGGCAAGAGACAGAGCAAAAAGAGCAAACAGAGTGAACAAGGTAAAAACTCCCAGTGGGGAGAAAAACTGTCAAATAGCGGTGAGAAAAAACTCCCCGATGGGAAGAAATCTCGGGAGGAACCTGGCCTGGTGTAAAGTAGTGGTAGAATGGAATGTAAGAAATGTAATACGGGATCTCTCACAGCAATTAAAATGGGTTGAGCAGGTTTCAGTTGAGGTAACTAACTGGAATCGTAGAAGTACAAATTGTATAGTTCAGTATAGTGGAAATTAGAGGGGCTGGATGATACCTCTGGAGCTCCAGGCTGCACCGAGGCATGGGCAGGGGAGAAGCAGGGCGTCAGTGGTCCATGGCCATGGAACTCAGGGCAGGGAAAGGCAGGAGCACTCTAAGAACTCAGGGTGAGGAAACAAGGCTGGAACACTCTGTGAATCAGGGTGAGGAACAAGGCTGGAGCACTGTGTGAACTCAGGGTGAGGAAATAAGGCAGGAACACTCTGTGAACTCAGGGTGAGGAAATAAGGCTGCAGCACTCTGTGAAATCAGGGCAAGAGAGGGGCAGGAACCCCAGGAAAACAGAAACACAGAAGATGAGGTTAGGCACTGTAAAGATTGTCAACACACAGAGTAAATGCACTGAAGCCCCAACTCTATTTCAATTTATGCTCTAACCCTGAAGGGCAAAATCAGGCTAATACATTCATGCACTAGGCTAAACTACCGAGTGTGTGGAGTTCTAGAACACTGACTCAGAACTTTGAAGAAACATTCCAAAAAGCCTACCCCTCAAAGGGTTTTTCTCAAAGGCCTGGCCATTTAGAATTTTATAAACAAGACATATGTCAGCGCTTATTAAAGTGTTTTCCCAGCTCAACCAGTTGTGACTTCTTGGGACATTTTTATTTATTTTTATTCACCTTTATTCAATCAGGAAATCTCATTGAGATTAAAATCTCTTTTTCAAGAGAGACCTGGCCAAGGTAGTAGCAGTAGGCCTACACAATAGTTACAGACAGTACAACAGTCAACTGAACATACAACAATGCAGAGAGAGTGGTGGTGTTTATTTGGCTTTCTGTCCAGGGTCTTAAAGGTTTATTTGCACACAGACTCAAAGCATTTCAGTGTGGTTTTACTTGCTTACACCCAGCTTGTCAGGCAATGCGGCAGATGAGGTACTGCCTCTTTTTTTTAGCCATTTCCTGTATAATGTATTCTTGAATAAAGGTTAGACACCAGTAAGAAGGGCTGCATAGAGTATCAGCCATGGCAATGGTACTGTTGTCGACCCTGTTGTGGATATCAGGATATTGTCACAGACTTTCAGCTGAAGGTGAGTCCCTCTGTCTGCCTCAATCATATATTAATTGATTTGTATATATATTTTTATGAGATTTATATATGAATCAAAAAATTGATTCATATATAAATCTCATAAAAATGCACCCAAATGTACAAGGATAGAACAGAATCACATTGGATAAATTGTCAATTTATTGTACTATAGAAGAGTAAAGTATGTTACAGTCACATAGCAGAACATGGAAAAAGACATTTTTACTTATTACAGAAGCAGTGTCACAGAGACTGCTACTACTACTGTATATGAATTGATTCAGACTCTAGTTTTTGTTTGTTTGTTTTCAGTTTAAAATTCAAGAGTAAGTAACTATAATATAGTCACATACTGTAGCAGCACATTGAAAAACCCTATAGTATAAAATGCACACATTTAAATACAAACATTATTTATTTATAACTTATTTTTAAGGACTATCACATAAACTGATACTACTATATTAAATTATCCAGGCTCTTTTTTCTTTTTTTGTATGTTTGTTTTTAGTTTAAAATTCAAGAGGAGGCAAAAGTTTCAATGTTTCAGCATATTAACTTTATCAGTGAAATGGCTTTATATTCTAATGCCAAGCAGTAATTTCCCTCCATAATGAAATGCAATAATATCATGTCTTGTGCTCAGTTGGATCTCTGTATTTGGTATGATTTTCTCTTACTCAGGCACGTGCACAGATAGACCTCAAGGGGGGCTTGAGCCCCTGCTCTTTCGCCCTCTCACTCGACGAGTGCCCTTTTGGTCGATGGTATTTATAATTTGTATTTCATATAAAGTACAGATTATAAATACCACCAACCAAAATATAATTATAATATATTATATATTATTGATAATTATATTATATTAATTATATATATTATAATATATGCACGGGTCCACAGTGTTAGCGTCATGCGTAAATCGCAACCCCTCAGCTCACAGATGTTTATTGTTAATTATTCCATTTTGATGGATTTAGCAACATCTGTGGTGACTGGTGGTCAAAAATGTTTGTATTCACACTCCAAATACCATAGTTCAAATCTAATTGAAGATACTTCTAGGAGCACGTTGCGTGCATATTTTTCTTAAAAGATTAATCCAGCGGTAATGTACTTTGGAGAAAGATAGAGACACACCATAATATTGACACATATATCAAACCTAATTTTAATGATGCTTTTTTGAGTTTTGGTCAAGTTCAAGTTCATTTGCGTGTGTCATCACATGTGAATACTTGGCAGGACTGTTGCACACAACAGTATATAGCCTATAAAAGAGCAATTACAGAACACAAACACAGTGAAATGATATTGGCAAAATTTTTTGGCATTTTTTAATAAGAAAAATTAAGGATTGACACTTTAATTGCTGTATATTATTTACGTCTCCCGTTCTTGAAAAATGACAGGAAATGTTTGTTTTAAAAGATTATTTTATATTGTTTTTGGTTCAAATGTTTTTGCATTCTTTAATTATGTTTATACTTAGGATGTGCACAATACCTACTTGTTTATCACTGATTTATTCATGATGCTTTTGTGAGTTAATTTTGTCTTAGTTGTAAATAGCTCAGCATACAAATGTTACTGCCAATATTAAAATACCAAACCAGAACAAAGACGGTGCATTCAATAGCCTGAAGTAAAAGTGTTATATGCCACAAGACACTGCCAGCAAGTCCAGCAAGTTTGTGCGGAATGTTCCAGAATACAGCTGTGACAAGTTTAGCGTTCAGGTGAAGGATGAACCAACACTCGAAGTACTAAGCACCACGGTTTATTAATAACTAAAGACAACATGCTGCCAGACCAGCTACCCAAAATAAAATACAGTTAGTGCCTGTGGTACTGACAGCAAATGCAGCATCTTCTGGGCCAAACCGTGCGAGATTTCTCTGTCCTTCAGCCCCAGTGTCACTGCAGGCAGAGCAGATAAAGGTGAATCCTGATTACCTGGCTGCCTACAGCTGTGACTGCAGGCCAAATGAACCACTTCCCCCAGCCCTCTGCCTGCAGTTACCACAGTAACCACACCAGTCCTCCAAAATAGCTTAGAACAGTTGGCACTTCCTGTTTTTTGAGCCATTTCTTGTAATGTATACCATGTTAAAAGGCTGGACAGCAGTAAGAAGGGCTGTGCAAGGCATCAGCCATGGCAATGGTGACTGCCACACACAGAGAAATGCAGACAAAAGACTGTAGCATGCTGCATGTAAACACAGCTACATACAGCACATGGTACCCTGCTACATGTAGCAATCAACATGAAAGTCAAATCATGATGAAATAAATAAAAGAACTAGACAATCAAGAAAACTTGTATGCGGGGTATTGGTCTAAACACCATGCATGCATTGTTGGTTGTTAGTTGGTTGTCCTTTAGCCATGATCTAAGTGTACTGGCAAAGGAGTGATGTGATGGGCAGGTTTGTGTGGTGTGATGCAGGGCTGGGAGTGGCCACTGATCACATGGCGAACAGACGTTTGGCTTTCTGCTTTTTGTTGGCAATAAAAAGCCAACCCAACAGGATCCTCCACCAAACAAGGAAAAAGGCCCATCTGGCAACCAAATGCTTCTCAGGCAAAGTAATAACAAAACTCAGAAACAACGACTTGCACCCACAGCAGCCCATCACACCACTCCCCCTAAGCTCTCTCCTTTAGGCCTGAGCGCCAGGCCTTTTATTAAGACCAATGATCAGGTAATAGGCCACAGATGTAGTGACTACAATGCAGCACAGCTGAGGCCATACCTGTGTGTGGGGCTGGTGCTGCCCCCTGGTGGACAGCAACAAGCCAGCTCCCCACCTGGCATCATAATGGCTAGTGGCAGCGTGGCTAGAACTGTGAGTTGCTAAAAGTGCTTTTCCTTCCTGAAACTACACAGTTCCCACTTTTCCACAGATCGGGTTGAGCTAATATTAGATTTCTGTAAAAGCATTTAAGGTGGAGGCTCCCAATATATGATCATTGTTGCAACTGAACATTCTAATGCTGACGTAACAATCGCTGCTGGAAATCAAAAGCAATGGAGTTCAAGAACACTGACTCAGAACACTGAAGAAACATTCCAAAAAACGTACCCTTCAAAGGGTTTATCTGTCATGGTTCTGTGTTTCTGTCTCTGTATTTCCTTGTTGGGCCGCCAGATGGCATAAAGTCTTTGTTTGAATTTTCCTTTTGGAGTCTCCCGTGTTTTTTTACTCTGCGCCTGGGTCCAACCCCCCGAATCCCTGACATTATCTTTACAATGGTAGTGTGGTGAGGTGGGCCTGGCCATTTAGAATTTTATAAACAAGACACATGTTGGCACTTATTACAGTGTTTTAGTGAGTTGTAACTTCTTAGGACATTGCAGTGGTGGTGTCTATTTGGCTTTCTGTCCACGGTCTTCAGGGTTTATTTGCACACAGACTCACAGCATGTCAGTGTGGTTTTGCTTGCTTACACCCAGCTTGTCAGACAATGAGTCAGATAAGGTACTTCCTCTTTGTTCAGCCATTTCTTGTAAAGTATACTTTGTAAAAAGGCTAGACACCAATAAGAAGGGCTGCATAGGGCATCAGCCATGGCAATGGTACTGTGGTGGACCCTGCTGTGGATATCAGGATACTGTCACATTCTTTCAGCTGAGGGTGAGTCCTTCTTTCTGTCTTAATAATATATTCATTAATTTATTTATTTATTCATATATAAAGTTCATGAAAATGCAGCCAAATGTACAATAATAGAACAAAATTAAAATGGGCAAATCGTCAATTTCTATATCGTCACTATAGAAGGGTAAAATGTAATACAGTCACATAGCAGAACATGGAAAAAATGTCTTACTTATAAATGTCTTATTTATAACAAAAAGTGTCACAGAGGCTGCTACTACTATATAAATTGATCCAGGCTTTTTCTTTGTTTGCTTGTTTTCTGTTTAACATTCAAGAGAAAGCAAAAGGTTCAAAGTGACAGCATATTTCTTTTATCAGTGAAATGGCTTTATATTCGATGGTAAGCAGCTACATTTCAAATATGAAATTAAATAATAACCATTAATGACAGTGTGATTAATATTGTTATTATATATATATATAATATTGTATGTTATTCACGCTGTAAAATATGCAAATTCAAGACATTTTTTTGCATAGTCACTTTATCATTAAGACAGATTTACAATCACTCCATACACTATCGACAACGGTCCATGTCTTTCAATGGTAAAATTCATAATACAAAAGCATTATAAGAAGCTAAAAATGTTCATTTATGATATGGAGTACTGTAAGGAGTTAAGGTTCAGTTTGCTAGCTTTCCACTAGTAGGCTACTAGAGGATGTTGAAAAGAAAGAAAATATCTTTGCAATGTACCACAACCGCATTGAGGACAATCAAGGAATGATAATGATCTTGGGTCTAAAACCATGACAATAGCTGGTACAAGCAATACTTTCCCATCCTAGGCTAAAATATAACTCAAATGTTCATTATAGTTGTAGGGATTATATTTTTATTATATTTTATATAATATGGGATTAACTTTAATGAACTAACTGTACTTTGCCACCATATTTAAATGCAATATTATCATGTCTTGTGCTCAGTTGGATCTCTGTTTTTGGTATGTTCTTCTCTTACTGCAGTGTTGGTGCAGTACAAATACTTCCTATCTGAGCAGATACGGGGGGTCTCTCTACCAGCCCCTGCTGAGACCAACGGGACAGAATTCATCTGGGAGTGGACGTCACATGATGGAAGCTACACAAACACTCGGATAATAACTATACAGTCTGATGGAACGTATTCATGGAATTTGAAGAAGGCGAACATGTCTATTTCAAAAGAAAGAACATATGACATTATTCTCAGACCAGAGTTACAAAATGCAGGAGTTTTTACTTTTATTCAAACTAAACCAAAGAAAGTAAAAGTGGCCCAGTTTGAAGTGTTCGCTATAAAAGGTAAATTCAGGATTACATGCATTTTATAAATTATATTATTAATGAGATTACACAGTACCTCTTTCATACTATGTGTAAGAAAATATAACACAAAGTTCAAGTTATATCTTGTATTTTACATTCAAAAAAGCTGAATCTGAAATTAGATTTAATTTATACACATTGTAAAGCTGCCCAGCAAAATGTTAAGTGTTAAATAAACTCGTACACATTTAACACGGTAGCCACTGAACACTCTGTGTTTACTCTGTCAAAGTTTAATTAACATTTGACATTTTACTGTGTGAATAATAAACCAATGTATGAGGAAAAGGTAGGTTGGATCACAGGGGAAAGTAGTGGCTCATAGTCCTCATGTTTGGACACAGTACCTTATTAAATCTGAGGTGATATAGATCAGCATTGTCGATTTATTTAGAGTACATAGCACAACAAAACCAAGGTGAAAATTTTCACTTGATGGTTATTTTTTCTTCCCCCAATTCATAGAATTCCCAGCAGAAAACTGGAGGACTGCATATTGCTTAAAATTTGATGGCTGGTTTTTTGATGTAGCCCACACAATGATTTGATGAAAACATTCTAAGCTTCTCTGAATCAATTGCTCTTTGCTCCTGCAGTGGAACCGTTGAGCTGGTCCAAAGAAAATGAAGGTTGTGATATGATCAGGAGCTGTGAAGTATCTCACCTTCCAGATTCAGCTACACTGGACTGGGAAAGGGACAGAGAACCTACTGCTAACACAACGCTGATCTACAACAACACTGCCCACATCATCATCCACAGTGCTGACCAATACAATGAGGGATCATATTACTGCACACTCAGATGGAACGGAGCACTTATTTTCAGCATTCCCAGTACATTTGAAGTCAACAAGGGTATGTTACTATGGATACGGTATTCACTGGAGCATTTGCAAAAGCATCCTGAGCTTTAACCGTTTTTCATAAGCGAATTTATAACTGTGAAGCACTTCTTTCATTACGATTAAAGATAAACCCAAGTAATGTCTCCATATTCTCTATTTGCGAACGGTTTTGGTCTGTACAAATGGTACAGATATACACAAGTATACTCCACTATATACCAAGGGCCTCATTTATAAAAATGTTCTTAGATTTATACTTAGTATTAAGATCATTTCCAACGGTGTGCTTAGGTTCGATTCATAAAAAATACTGAGCATAAATAACCTTGCTTACTCAGGTTCTAAGAAGCCCATTTGTAAATTACGCACCTGTGATCTATAAATCTCAAATGAACTTAAAATTGACGGCACCTGAACACGCCTTACAATCAGCGATTTCCCCTTATATAATGCTAGCACAAATGAGGGTTTAGTCAGGAATAACCATGAACCAAAAGAGAAAAGCCCGTTTATTGGAAGATCATCATGCGCAGAAAAAAAAAGTCATTCCGGTCTCTGAAAACTCTCTCCCTTCTAAAAGCACAGTTTCCAATGTCTTCCAATAACGCAAGAATAGCCATGGTCACTTTTTTCTAATTTGACAGACTATTTATAGAACATTGCATCCTGTTCTTCATTTAAAACTCTTTGCGTCTGCCAATTAATCCCTCACACCTTTAAATAATAAACGAAAAAACTAGCTAAAAAAAAAAACTTTAAAATGTCACAGCACATTTTTAAAAATTACATATTAAGTATTTTAACATTTTAATACTGAAATTCCTTCAAACAGTACATGCAAGTTTCCGTCTGAGACAACAATAATTCACAATAAATGAAACAATAGGGTAAATAAGGGACAAAATGTAAAGTAGAGGAAGTAGAGCTCACTCACCCATTAAGTACAAATGACAGTTACTGTTGATGCGCATGTATTGTGATTTAGAAAATATAATAAAATTAAATAAGAAAAACTATAATATATACTCATAGGCCATGTATGTTTTGATCACAGTGAAGATTCATTCTTTGTATAATCAGAAAATGTATGATCTCATACCTTAAAGGGTTCATTAGACAAGTAACATACCAGCATGTCCTGCATAAAATCAGACTGGCCAGGCTGCCTATAATAGCTTTCATGGTGGGAGGTGGGGTATTTATTGTAGGCTATTTTTAATGAGGCCTGAGTTTTTCTCTTCCACCATCTCTGTGTGAGTTCATTTACTTTTACATGTTTTTCACATGTTGCTCACTACCTGTAGCAGTAGCATATGTGCTGACTGTACAGACAGTCATTCTAACCACAGCTTTTTCCTCAGGTACACGTGGCACAGAGCACACTCTGTACAGAGGGAGTTTGAACAGCAGTGAGGTGGTGCTAATCTGCCGTTCTACAGCCTCATACAGAACAGCATATTGGCAATGGGAACCATCGTCTGGGACAAATGCAATCCGTGTGGTCTCAGCTGATAAATATGAGAATGCTTCGATTTCCATGAAGGTAGATGAAGAGAGATTCTCATCTGAGGGCTTTGATGGGCCTAATTTTCCTCTGAGAATCTCACCGGTGAAGTTTGGAGACAGTGGAAGGTACTTCTGTTCCTCTGAACACTCCCTGATGGCCACAGTCACTCTGGTAACTGTTCAGGGTAAGTTTGCACTTCAGGTTTGGCTGATGCTTACACAATTTACAGGACTGAATATATAACAGTATATGCTAACATGATGCTTATTAAAGTAGCCTTTTAAACAATAGTCTGTGCCATGCAATATAACAGACTATAGCCATTTGCTAACAGTAAGTAACAGAAGCATTGATTCCAAGTCATAAAGGTAGTACAACTACATGCATGTGCTCTCTCAGTCTCAGCAGTGCCCCCTGGTGGTCTGTCCAGGAATAAGGCAGTTGTGCTGAACTGTGAGGTATCACAGGTGATCGGCTCTGTGACCCTGGCCTGGCTCCGGATGAAGGGGGGCAGGGGGGAGATCATAAAACAGGAGGTCCTGAGTGAGGGGCACCCAGAAAAGATGCTCAGTCTCACCCTGCCCATTCTGAGCAGAGACCAGCTGCACTGGGCCTGTGCAGTGTTCACAGGGAGCATGCTCAGAGCACAGGTCCCCCTCACACTGCCAAAGCCAGGTACTAACCTCCAACCACAGGCACAGGATTCATTACAACTTAGGGGAAGACACTAAACCACCTAGTCTCTATAGTCAAATGCAAAGTCTCACAAGAAATACTAGCAATAAATAAATAAGAAAACTCTTCTATTTTCCTGTAATAAAATATGCACGGTAATAATATTAAAAAGTGTGAGTCTAGCCAAGTCATGTACCAATGCCACTCAAACAGAAAACAGAAGTGCTTAACTCAACATGATGTGCTCGCATCATTTTATTAGACAAAATAAGAATTTTTACTTTTAATACAGCTGAATAATGAATATAACTTTTAATATAACCTAGTAAAAAATTTACTTTTAATAGCTAAATAAATAAGAATATTCTCCCTGTTCTGAGCTCCCTAGTTAAGTTTCCTTCTTTTGTGCCAACACAGATAATCGCAGGGTGCTGGTGATCGGTTTGGCCTGTACTGCTGCTATGTGTGTTGGAGTGCTGTTGCTGTTAGGAGGTCTGTTGTTTCGGCATCTGAAAACAACAGCAGGTAAGAGCTCTTCACTCTGTTCCTGGTTCACCGCTTTGACAGAGCTTTCTAGAACACTTCCACAGCATTCTAGAGCATTCACACAAAAACAATATCTCATATTTTGTAGCTTTGTCATATTTAAAACTCACTCATTCTTTACAAGTAGCAAATAGAGGGTTCAATGTGAAAGGAGCAGTTCTAAATGTGTTGCAAAGCTGCAAATGGAATTGATTTGATTGATTTGAAGATCATCAAGATCATCAATGACATACAACAGACAATAAAAACAATCTCATTTATTCTTTTTAAAAACTAATCCAGTTACAAATGCTAAGAAAACAAACCAATGCCATACACAAGATCAACCAAATATGACCAATCAGTTCCCAGAGAGATCGTTTTCCGTTTGCTTGAACGTTTTTTTCCCTCTCAGGTCCCTCCTCATCACCAGCTGAAGGGAACGGTGCAGCTGATGCAGTCTACAGTAACATCACAGATCTGCAGCAGGGTCAAGGTAGTGTAGAGGAACAAGACTATTCACACATAGCTTTAGTCAGTGCAGTAATGTAAGGGAATACACTACATTACAGGCATTTATCATACGCTCTTATACACACTGACTTACACAGCTTTTTGCATCTTAAAAACACAGCATCCATTTATAAAGCTGAATATATAGTATACTGGAGCTATACAGTACCTTACTCAAGGGTACAGTAGCAGTGTCCTACCTGGGAGTCGAGCCTGCAATCTTTCGGTTACAAAACTAATTCCTTAACCAATAGATTACAGTACAGAATGTACTTATAGGCCACATATGGCTTGATCATAGTAAAGATTGAATCATACTTCATAAATTTGCCTGAGTTATCAAAAATGTAATATGGCTCAGTGCTCCTTATATGGTAAATCATATAAAGTTATTTTTAAAGGTTTCCTTAAATATTTCTGTCTCTTACACTCCTATCTACATTAGCAGTGGATGAGAATGGTGATTCCAGTGCAGCTGGTGCAGTCTATAGTAAGGTACAGAAAGTCGCCGGGCTACAGAAAGATCAACTGGCTTAACTGAACTATTGATACGCTGCATGAACCGGTGAACTAATTCACGGGAAAGCTTGCATTATGGGCCAGTTTCTAATCCTAGACTAAATTCAAAACTCCACTTGGTCCAGGAATAAGCTCAATCTGTGTTAGTGAAACCAGCCCTGTGCGTTCCATGTGCCAAATGTGTGTGGGAAATTAATTACACTGAACAACTGGAATTGGGACCATTTTGGTGCATCAGACTGCACCTCCTGTACTTCCAAGGATGCACACTTAAGTAATACCTGAAACTATTAGTAAAAGTATGTGTTTTTCTTATCAAAACAAAAGTGCATACCAGGGATTGCACCTTTGCCTTCTCTTAAAAGGAGGCTGAGTTGCAGGTATGCCAGGAGTTCCACAGCCCGGACCATATTAATCAGACCTGGGTCAAATTCATATTTGTTTTGGATTCAAATAGAAGGTGACCAGAAGGTGGGGTTTGCACTTTCTGAGAGTATTTAATTGGTTGCAATACACCAGACAAGATCAGTAAAGTGTATAAAAGTATTTGAATCTAAAACAAATAGGTTTTTGACCCAGGTCTGAAATACATTAAGGTTTAATTCTGGCTCAAAATCATTTGGTAAATATGAACTGATATGAGATTGTTAGAGGGTGGGTTTGAGGTTATGGCCACATCAGTTAAGCCTCATACACACCAGCAGTTATAGTTTAAAAACGGAAGTATACGAAGCCTCATACACACGTACACACGAGCATTAAAACCAGTTTAGAAAACCATTTCGGCTCCTTTAAACAATAAGAGTAAAGGGAGGAAGTGGGCAAACTGTGGGGAAAAAGATTCAGTAAAAATAGATCACTTGGTCATTCGACATGTAATTTCTAAACCAGAGGTTTATTTGCTACCATGTCCACAAGAGGGCGATATGCACCAAAAAAAGACACACTTTTACTGTTAAGCAGAGGTGGAAAAAATCTGGGTTTAGAAAGGAAAAGTCCTCCCTGGTATTTTGTTCCAATCACCTGGATTTTCTAATTAGCTCAATCCTCCAGCCAGGAGGTAGAACTAATTTGCGAAATCAGCCCGCTGAGTTGATGGGTGGAATAAAAACACAACAAAACTTTTACTTTCTGAGCCCTGGACTTCCCACCTCTGCAGTTAAGACACTCTGTACAAGCACAAGCGAGCCCTGGAGTCAGATTCAAGCAGGCGCCAGATATATATGGATTATACATTTCATACATACATATATGTTTATATATATATAACATTTTTATATATTTTCTTACTAGTAGGAAACCAGGATACCCCTAAAGAGGAGAATGACAGTGAGGAGCTCCAATACTTAATATTTTCCTTGTCCACTCCCAGTCTTGGTAAGTTTGCAGTGTTATCTTAATTATAAAATGCTTATGTTACTCTTGTCAGTTTATGAGCTCTCTCCAATGATTGTAACTGGAGCAACATCTTAAGTTTGGGCACACATTATCTTGGGGTGCAAGGGGTGCAAAACTCCATTCTTGGGTGGCTGGTGGTGGCTTTTGTTCCAACCAATTATTCTGGCCTAATTTTCTAAACCGCTGTTATCAACAATGCTGTTCACTCCATTGCTGGACAAAAATAAAATGCCTCTGCTAGAGATACACTAAATAAATCATTGAGATGATTAAATCATTACAAGCAGTCCTGAGTAACACTGAAGTCCAGCTGATCCTGTGGCGTCACTGGGTAAGAGATGCACACAGCTCATCCTGGCTGTCATTCTCAGTCCTGGGGACTCACTGTTTATGCTGGTTTTCCTCCCTACCATAATTGTAACCCTTAAAAGTAATTAGCTGTTAGTTGTTCTTAAATAGCCACTTAATGTCTGCTGAAGGATGACTTAACCATATAAGGTTACATAATATGTTATGCCAGAAATCGCTATGATCGATGGTAGCTATAGTTTCAAAAAATAAGTGGGGAAAAAGTGTTACATGACTGTGGATAAAGACCAACCAAGCAAAGCTACAATCAGTTAATCTCAACGTGCAGTTTCACTAAGTACTTTTCCATTTGTTGAGTATACTCTATACTGAGGCGAGTATCACATCCAAGCAGCTCAACTGTGTGACCAAAAGATATAGCTGTTTTTGGAGAGGCAGGACTGAGAATAATATTATTTATGTTATTTTCAGTATTAGTACTGTAATGGTCCACATAATAATTACTTGGGATTGTAGGTGACATTTATATGAGTGGTAGCAAGGTGTTGTTACTGCTACTGAAGCAATTCAGTTATGAGAGTGATGTCATGGTTTTGTGTTGTTGCTGCTGATAGGTTCCCTGTTATCCTAACACTGCTACTGAAGAACTTCAGTTAGTAGAGGACATCATTTTGTGTTGTCACTGCTTGTGAAGAACTTTAGTGACTACAGTAAAGTCATTAATTTGTTATGTAGCCAAATTACTGTTTGACCTTTTCACCGCTGTTTGGTGTTGCAGACCCTCACACACAGCAACGCAGGCAGTTGAACCCCCAGTCTCGTTCTGTAAGTATGTTCTCTGGGATACTCAGGAGAACAGCATAAGGATTTTCTGTTTATGTATAATAATGCAGGCACTGCAAATCATATTGATACAACCAACAGTAGATGGCTAAATTCTGTGTATGGATGGTCCACTTTACTGAAACATTTGAATCAGTAACAGTCCAAACTCACAGTTAATTCACAAATATTTAGTAAACCGAATAATTTTATCTCGCTTGTTTGATGGCCTTGTTCATCAGCCAAAATATTTTTTCCGTGTTCTAAGTTCATGTTAACAATAATTCTGATGTCATATTTCTGCAGGACCAAGAAGAAAATGATAATGTGGTCTATGCAAGCGTCTGCACAATGTAATATGGACAACTACTCAATTATTCAAATGGATAAATGAAACAAAATGCCCACATTTAAAACTTGACATTTCAATTCTGTTCAGTGCAACTCAATTAGAGATGGAAAAAGAAAATATGCAGATCTTACCAAGATCTGTTACTATGTGAATATGCCACTGTTGTATTCTGTTTTGCTAAAGGAAGTTTTTACATGCATCTGATAATATTTAGATTTTGACTGTGAACAACACAGTTGTATTCCGGAAAATAGGAAGTTTTTTCTATACATTCTTTTGCAGTTTTTTTTTCTTTGTTTAAAAAAAGTGTACTCCAGATTGTTGACTATTTAATGTATGGACAGCAGGGAGTGATATTGTTTGAGAAAAAAGCAACATATTTATGTAAAGGGTAGTAGTACCTGGCTATGGAGGTGTGCTCTTCAGTGTGCTTTTATCTGTTGTTAAGAAGTATACTTTTTATTTTTAATAATAAAACAGCTGTGAAAGGAACTGCATTATTAATTATTATAAGAACCCAAAATAAAACAGTTAGTGACTGTGCCACCGACAGCATATGCAGTGTTTTCTGGGCCGAATGGACCATTTCCCCCTGGCCTCTGCCTGCAGTTACTACAGTAATCACACCTCTATTCCAAAATAGCTTTGATAAAATAGAATTTGAACTTCCTGTTTTTGTGAGCCATTCCTGTGATGTATACCATGTTAAAAGGCTGGAAACCAGTACAATGGGCTATGTAGGGCATCAGCCATAGCAATGGAGACTGCCACACACAGAAAAGCAGACAAAAGACTGTAGCATGCTGCATGCAAACACAGCAACATACGGCACATGGTAGCCTGCTACATATAGCAATCAAATCAGAAAGTCAAATCATGATTAAATAAATATACTAGACAAACAGGAAAAGATAAGTATGCAGGGTATTGGCCTAAACACCATACGTGCATTGTTGGTTGTCCTTTAGCCATGACCTAAGTGTACTGGCAAAGGAGTGGTGTGATGGGCAAGTTTGTGTGGTGTGATGCAGGGCTGGGAGTGGCCACTGATCATGTGGAGAACAAACATTCTGTTGTTCATTGCCAATAAAAAGCCAACCCAACAGAATCCTCCACCAAACAAGGAAAAAGGCCCATCTGGCAACCAAATGCTACTCAGGTGAAATAATAACAAAACTCAGACCAACTTGCACGCATAGCAGTCCATCACACCACTCCCCCTAAGCTCTCTCCTTTAGGCCTGAGCACCAGGCCTTTTTTTAGGCCCAGTGATCAGGTAATAGGCCACTGCTCTAGTGATTACAATACAGCACAGCTGTGTCTATACCTGTGTGTTTATGTGGGGCCGGTGCTTCTCCCTGGTGGACAGCAGCAATCAAACTCCCTTCCTGGCACCTCAGTGGCTAGTGGCAGTGTGGCTAGAACTGAGTCGCTAAAAGTGCTTTTCCCTCCTGAAACTACACAGTTCCCACTTTCCCACAGATCTGGTTGAGCTATTAATAGATTTCTGTATAAGCCTTTAAGGTGGAAGCTCCCAATGTGAGATTAGAATGTTCATACATGAACGTTCTAATGCTGATGTAACAATCGCTGCTGGAAATCAAAAGCAATGGAGTTCAAGAACACTGACTCAGAAGAAACATTCCGAAATGCCTACCCTTCAAAGGGTTTTTCTTTACAAAGGTAGTGTGTGGAGGTAAGCCTGGCCATTTAGAATTTTATAAACAAGACACGTCTGTGCTTATTACAGTGATTTAGCAAGTTGGGACTTCTTAGAACATTGCAGTGGTGACGACTATTTCGCTTTCTGTCCGGGCTCTTAAGGGTTTATTATCAATGCATCTCAGTGTGGTTTTGCACCCAGCTTGTCAGGCACTGTGGCAGATGAGGTACTTCCTCTTTGTTCAGCCATTTCCTGTGAAGTATACCCCTGTAAAAAGGCTAGGCACCAGTATGAAGGGCTGAATAGAGCATCAGCCATGGCAATGGTACAGTTGTGGACCCTGTTGTGGATATCAGGATATTGCCACAGACTTTCAGCTGAGGGTGAGTCCCTCTTTCTGCCTCAATCATATATTAATACATTTATTAATTTCTTAATATATAAAACTCATTAAAATACATCAAAATGTACAAGAATAATAGAACCTCACAATGGATAAACTGTCAATTCTTTGTACTATAGAAAAGTAAAGTATGAAACAGTCACACAGCAGAACATAGAAAAAGACAGTCTTACTTATTGCAGAAGGAGTGTCACAAAAACTGCTACTACTATAGAAATTGGTTCAGACTCTTTTTTCAGTTTCTAGTAACTATAATACAGTTACATACTGTAGCACATAGAAAACTCGTATAAAGTTACTTCTAAAAAGTCTTATTTATAGCAGACACACGATGCTTCTATATGTTAATGACCCGGGCTCCTTCTTTTGTATGTTTGTTCAGTTAAATGAGGCAAAGTTCAATTTCATCCTACGTGAAAGTCCTTCATATTCCGGTGCCAAGCAGTTACACAGTCTTTTCAAATATTAAATTCTATTATAAAATTATTAATGATAGTGTGATTGATATTGTTAGTAAAGCAGTGTACATGCTGTAATATATGCAAATTCAAGACATAATATCGTAATCATCTGTTGTTTATCTAATGACTACTGAATTCCCTCCATACGAAATGCAATATATCATTGCTTAGTAGATTGTATTGAAATTTCTCATTACCCATTTTCAGAATATACAAATACTTCTTTTCTGGGGAGGGACAGGGGGTCTCTCTACAAGCCCCTGCTGAGACCAACGGGACAGAATTCATCTGGGAGTGGACGTCACATGATGGAAGCTACGCAAACACTCGGATAATAACTATACCTTCCGATGGGAAGGTTAGGGAATTGTCTATTAAACAAGGGATATGACTTGTTCTGCACAAAGTTCAAATGCAGAGTTTACTTTATTCAAACTAAACAGAGAAGAATGTCCCGTTGAGTGTCCAAAGGTAAATTCAGGCTTTGATGCATTTTGTAAATTATATTATTAATAAGATGAGACAGTATCTCTCTCATACTATGTGCAAAAAAATATAACACAAAATTCAAGTTATGTCTTGTATTTTACTTTAAAAAAGTTTAATCTGAAATTAGATTTAACTAATATGCATGTAAAGCTGCACAGTAAAATGTTAAGTGTTAAATAACCTCTTAGAGAGTGAAGAATTGTCCATTTCTGAGTACATAGCACAAAAAACCACCTCTCCATAGAATTCCCAACAATTCCCAGACCTGGAGGGCTGTATATTTCTTTAAATTTGATGGCTTGTTTTTAGATGTAACCAACACAATGATTTGATGAAAAGGTTCACAAGCTTCTCTAAATCAATTGCTCTTTGCTCCTGCAGTGGAACCATCTCACTGGTTTACAGGATATAAAGGTTCTGATGTGGTCATGAGCTGTGAAGTATCACACCTTCCAGATTCAGCTACACTGGACTGGGAAAGGGACAGAGAACCTACTGCTAACACAACGCTGATCTACAACAACACTGCCCACATCATCATCCACAGTGCTGACCAATACAGTGAGGGAACGTATAACTGTACACTCAGATGGAACGGAGCACTTATTTTCAGCATTCCCACGACACTTCAATTCTACAAAGGTATGTTACTATGGATACGGTATTCACTACAGAATTAACAAAAGCATCTTCAGCATTAACCTTTTTTCATAAGCAAACTTGTGAAAGACTTTATTCATTAAGACTAAAGATAAATTCAAGTAAAGTAATATACCAGCACGGTATGTTTAGAAACAGACCTGCCAGGCTGCCTATAATAGATTTCATGGTTGGAGGTGGGGTATTTATTGTAGGCTATTCTGTAATGAGGCCTGAGTTTTACTCTTCCACCAACTCTGTGTGAGTTCATTTACTTTTACATGTTTTTCACATGTTGCTCACTACCTGTAGCAGTAGCATATGTTCTGACTGTGCAGACAGGCATTCTAACCACAGCTTTATTCCTCAGGTACACATGGCACAGAGCACACTCTGTACAGAGGGAGTTTGAACAGCAGTGAGGTGGTGCTATTCTGCCGTTTTCTGATCTCAGACGGAAAAGTTTATTGGCAATGGGAGCCATTGTCTATGACAAATGCAATCCTTGTGGCCTCAGCTGATACATTTGAGAATGGTTTGATTTCCATGGACATAGAAAAAGAGAGATTCTCATCTCAGCGCCATGGATTTAATTTCTCTCTAAGAATCACACCAGTGAAGTTTGGAGACAGTGGAAAGTACTTCTGTTATTTTGATCGCCACCTGATGGCTACAGTAACTCTGGTAACTGTTCAGGGTAAGTCTGCATTTCAGGTTTTGCTTATGCAGCATGAAATATAATGTATTATGTATTATGGGGTGGCAGTGTAGTACAATGGGTAAGGAGCTAGTATTGTAACGTAAAGATCAAAGGTTTAATTCCCATGTTAGACACTGCTGTTGTACCCTTGAGCAAGGTACTTGACCCACATTGCTTCTGTATATATCCAGGTGTATAAAATCTTTGTAATAAATTGTGTAAGTCACTCTGGATAAGATGCCTGTAATGTAATGTAATTATGCTTACAGAATTTACAGGGCTGAATAAATAACAGTATATTTAAACATGATGATTATTAAAGTAGCATTGTTCTCCAATATTCTGCATCATGTAATGTAACAGACTACAGCCATGGGCTAACAGTAAGCAACAGACGTGTTGATCCCAAGTCATAAAGGTTGTGCACCTTACAGAAACTTGATGACTAATAATGGATACTATCTGAATAAAAAATTTTGAAAAATAAATAAATGAAAATAAAAATAAATAAATTTTTTAAAAATTATTTTTCAACCCAATTACATGTGCTCTCTCAGTCTCAGCAGTGCCCCCTGGTGGTTTGTCCAGGAGTCAGTCAGTTGTGCTGAACTGTGAGATATCACAGGTGATCGGCTCTGTGACCCTGGCCTGGCTCCGGATGAAGGGGGGCAGGGGGGAGCTCGTAAAGCAGGAGGTCCTGAGTGAGGGGCACCCAGAGAAGATGCTCAGTCTCACCCTGCCCATTCTGAGCAGAGACCAGCTGCACTGGGCCTGTGCGGTGTTCACAGAGAGCATGCTCAGAGCACAGGTCCCCCTGCACCTCACACTGCCAACACCCATCACTGAACCTGAAGAGCCAAAGCCAGGTACTAACCTCCAACCACAGGCACAGGATTCATTACAACTTAGGGGGAGACACTACACTACCTAGTCTCTGTAGTCAAATTTAATGTCTCACATGCATACAAGCCAGTCTAACAATCAATCCATAAGAAACCATTGGGGGTGACATGTCTCTCTGTCTCTTCCCAAAACTATGCATATGCCTCCAACCACACCTATGTGAGCTCATTTAAAGGGATAGTTCACATATTTTAGATCCAGGTCCACTGAGTTTCTCATCCCAAATAATGTAATAAATCGGTGTATATGTCGGACTCAAGCCCTCCGAATTTGAGTACACGTAAAAAATGTTAACTATCCCTTTAAGGCTTAAATAAACTCAACAAAAGACACAGATGTCTTAAGATCTTAAGATACAGAAGTTTCAATCAGAGAACAAAATCTGAATTGAATCTGAAAACGGATTACATCAGATACATTGAATCTGGGAACAAACTACACCAGACACATTGAATATGATAACAGACTACATCAGGCACACTGAATCTGAGAACAGACTATATCAGACACATTGAATCTGAGAACAGACTACATCAGACACATTGAATCTGAGAACAGGCTACATCAGACTCAGTAACCATATGTTCTCTCTCACACAGGATGGAGCACTGAGACAGTGGTCAGGGTGGTGATTGTAGTGCTGGCCGCCCTGGGAATGCTAAAGGTTTTTATGTGGTACTGCAGGAGACGCCCAGCAAGTAAGCACACTAGCACTGGGACACAATAGCCAAGTGCTCAACATTTTTTCAGTTTTGAATGAAGACAGGGGCCCCTGGTACTAAAACCATCTGTTAAAAGTATCTATCTAAATGGATATACATCGGCTGCTTGGAAGGTGCTAAGCAGAGTAATTATTTATCTTCATCACTTGTCAGATATGACACACTGTATACCTTAAGGCTTTAAGCCAAAGTAAGACAAGAGTAGTAGTGGCATATGAATTCATAGTTCTTTATTTGATCTGGTTGCTCTCAATGAGCAACACAGGAACTCTCTATGAGCAACACAGGAACTCACACACCAAGATCAAAATAAGCACCTTCAAAAAGGCAAAGATCGGAAAGAAAAACTTTGTGTCGTGTCCAGTTTGATGTTTGTTGCTATACCTAGTATTTATGAGTCATTTTAAAAATAACCTGTCTCTATCTTCCTTCTGGAAGATTCTCTGACTCCACTGTTATTCATCAAAGTCTCCAATTTAATACACATATATATATATATATATATATATATTTTTATTTTTTTTTCAATTTTATTTGTATTGCGCTTTTTACAAAGGGCATTGTCACAGAGCACCTTTACAGAGATATGGGCCTGAACCCTAACGTCTGTATATTACTACAGGTACATCTGCTGCACCTGAAAAAAATGCAGAAAAAAAACAGTTTTATTTTAGATTGTTGTCAATTAATGTAGTTTTTGTATCTTTCTATAATTGTTTTTAATGTTTGGTATCTGTATAATTCCTGGTTGTTTTAACTCTTTATTCTTGATGCTTTTGTCAGTTTATTTTCTCTTGGTTGGAAATAGCTCCGCATACCCTCTACAAAAAGCACTATCAAAATAAAGCATCTTACTCATTTTCTGTCTGTTTTTCTGTTACGCTTTTGTTTTGTGAAATGAACTGCAAACAGAAATATCCAGACATTACAGTTTTTCCCAATTGCTAACACACTAAAACTGGTTCTTTTAGCAAAAACTCCCAAATTATTACTTCAGTTCTCAGAGGACCAACACATCTCTCAAAACTATAAACACTTTTCACTTGTTTTAACACATGCTGCAAATTGTTAAACTTTTTCTGCAAATCTCTACAAACAAATGCTCTCATGAATCACTGGTTACACACTGTGCTCATGCAACAAACACTAGTAGTCAAAACAGTTAACTCAAGTCATCACAACCTAAACTCCGGTAACACACATTTCTCTAGGTGCAAACACTTGGCAGCAAAATTGTTTACACACCAGTCACAATCTCTGGATCAATAAATAGGGCCACAGTTTGCGTCTGTGTGCTTTTGAACAATGGATCCTCAAAATGGACAAGCTGTCCAAAGATCAGGAAGACAAAGGAGACGAAGAGGCAGGAGACAATTTGTCCCAGATGAAATACGTGCCACCTTGATTGACCATGTGCTGGTGCATGGTATGATGATGAGGGAAGCTGGACAGAGAGTTCAGCCAAAATTGAATCATTTCACAGTGGCATCCATTGTCCATACTTTCAGACAAGAAAACAGGTACTATAATTTACTGTAATGTTACATATTGTATCTGCTGTACTGCTGTGAGAGGATATGCTGTCTATGTAATGCTGAAGTGTATTTACAGACTATATGTTCTTTAGATTTTATTGATGTTTTTGTAGTGCTACATATACTGAGTTCCTTTTATGAATGCTACTCTCCTTTGAAAATACTAAATTCTTTTGTTCCTTCAACTGTGTTGTGGTTACTGTACAGTACTTTTCACTCAGCAATAAAATATTTGGAAATTTGCACACTCCCTCATTTGTTAGTAGTGTAACATTGCAAAGATCAAAATCTGAAAACCATAAAATAAGAATAATTTTAGAATAGGTTAGAATAGGTAGAATAACCAGGAGAAAATAACTCCTGACGCACTGCTATAAAAGGTTTTTGCAGTTTAATTTTTAAAGAGTATATGTTTTTGAGAAGATAATTTGAGTTTGGCATGGATGTTTGAGGTTTGTGCTGATTGATGTGTAGTTTTGGGATTGTGTTAATAGTCCTGAGAAAAAGGGGAATTGTTTCATTAAATGTGTCTTAGCAATCAAATAAAAAAAAACTGTAATAACATTTGCTCACTGGCCAAAATTATGTGGACATTTGACATCCATCTTCTCAGCCAAAATTATGCACATTAATATGAAGTTGGTCCACCCTTTGCTGCTATAACATCCTCTACTCTTCTGGGAAGGCTTTATACTAGATGTTGGAGCATTGCTGAAGGGATATGCTTCCATCAAGCCAGCAGAGCATTAATGAAGTCAGGCACTGATTGGGCGATTGGGCCTGGCTCGCAGTTGGCTTTCCAATTGAAATAAAAGGTGTTGGGTGGGGTTGATGTCAGGGCTCTTTAGAGGCCAGTCAAGCTCTTCCACACTGTTCTCTACAAAACCATTTCTATATGGACCTCAATGTGTGCCTGGGAGCATTGTCATGCTGAAACAGGAAAGGGCCTTCCCCAAACTGTTGGGGAAACATGGAATCATCTAGAATGTGATTGTATGCTGGGGCCTAGCCCGAACCATGAAAACCAGCTCCAGAGTGTCCAGATACTTTTGGTCATGTAGTGTATCATAGAAAACCATCCTGCATGGGTGAAAACTTTACAATGGCATTACTCAGATCGCAAAAACTCACCAACAAAACACAGTAATATACTGTACCGCTGTCTATTTGTGATTCAAGGACGGATGTCAAAATAACATATCATAGGAATCCTGGGTCCTCCGCTGATTGACAGTGTGACTGACCAATAACATGTTAGAGGACCACCATCAACTTCCAAAGTTCCAAAACTGCTGAGTGGAAGAAACAGGCTTAACAGAAATACCATTGCATGGGAATGTTTGAACCCAATAGTGATATGTAATGGGGTGCTGCTGCCCAAAATCAATGAAACACTGTTAGTGATTCTGTACCAGACGAGAATCACAGCGAGTTAGCACTGCACTCTATGTGCCTTACATACATCTCTTTGATCTTCACTTCATATCACAATCCAACTGAAATATAATTAAAATAAGACCAGGTCAAATCCTAGTATATGGCTGGACCTAACACACTTCATCTAGCCGAGCAATGGTGTAACGTCATAACTCAGCATACCGATGGTGTAACTTGATCACTCACTCAGTCACAGACATGCCCATTCCTAGGGCTGGCCCCGCTGTTGCGGTCCAGTGAAAAATTTTAAATTTGGACTAAACAATTAGGCAACCAAAAGGTACCACATTTTTTTTTTTTTTTTTGTCTTATTTGTGAACATTTCACTCCCAATACATATTAAAATACTGTATCAAGTTTGTGAATAAAAGATCATTCTATAACCTGAAGTAAAGGTGTTAAATGCCACAAGACACTCCTGACATGTCCAGCAAGTTTGTGTGGAATGTTCCAGAATACAGCTGTGACAAGTTCCGTGTGCAGCTGAAGGGTGTACCAGTGCATTTTGTAAGTACAAAGCACCACGGTTTATTAATAAATGTGAATGAAGAGTCTCTAAAAGCGCTTTTCCTTTCTGAAACTATGCAGTCCCCACCTTACTGCAGATCCGGTTGAGGTATTAGTAGCTTTCCCTTTAACAGAAAGATCACAAATATTCATCACTGAACATTCAAATAATGATGTAATGATCACTTCTGGCAGTTGAAAGCAATGGAGTTTTTTTTTTTTTTTTTTTTTTACAAAGGTAGTGGAAACAGGTGGACTTGACTATTTAGAATTGTATAAACAAGACACATGACTGCAATTTTTCTCAGTGTTTTCCCAGCTCAGCCAGTTGTAATTTCTTAGGACATAGCAGTGGTGACGGCTATTTGGCCTTCTGTCCAGACTCTTAAGGGTTTATTTGCATGCAGACTCAAGGCATCTCAGTGTGGTTTCGCTTGCTTGCACCCAGCTTGTCAAGCCAAATGTCAGATGAGGTAGTTCCTTTTTGTTCAGGCGTTTCCTGTAAAGTATACCTTGTATAAAGGTTAGACATCAGTAAAAAGGTCTGCATAGAGCATCAGCCATGGCAATGGTACTGCGGTGGACCCTGATGTGGATATCAGGATACTGTCACAGACTTTCAGCTGAGGGTGAGTCCCTCTTTCTGCCTTAATACATTTATTTATTTATAAATCTCAAAAAAATGTAAACTAATGCATGATGATCAATATCATAATTGACAAATTTTTTCACTTCGACATGCCCAGGGCGGGGATCGACCCGGCAACCCTCCGACTGCTCTTACCAAACATTTGAATGGAAAATTGTATAATACAAAAACATTAACAGAAGCTAAAGGTGTTAATATATGATTAAGAGCACAGCAAACAGTTCTAATTTCAAGCTATTTATGTTTGCCAGCTTTCCACAACAGTAAGTAACACCACGAAAGAGAATAAATGGAGCATCGCGTAGTTCTGGCAGGCCACGAGAGTCAAGCGCTCCGGCTGAATCAGCTGATGGCTCAGCTGAGTGATGTTCGCCTATCACAGTACATTCACTAACAGGGCGGTCTACTTAAACAGCCTCCCTCTACTCATTCGGCTGCTCCTCCTGCATGCAAGCGCTGCACGTTGCTTCGTAAATCGGCGCTTCTTCCTGCAATCCAGCTACGGCATGCTGCCAGTCTAAACCATGTCTGCTTGCTACATGTTAGCTGCTAGTCTAAGCTCACAGCCTAGGCACTATGAGGAAGTCTTGCTATTTATTTGCATTGCTCCTTACCTCTATAGCTGCAGCAGGCAGGCGATCCATTTGGGGCCAGCCACGCAAAGCGTTGTTTAAGCGGCATATTTCAGACATTGAGGATACCGGTGCACTGTCTTCACTGCTAACTGGCCAGGGAGCTTCATTCAAGGAGCGCTGCTTTGCAGCGGCCGCCGACCCTCCATGGAGGACGCCATGTTCAAGCCTGGAAGCTGCTGCCACGTCCATATCTGCTAGCTGCAGATTCTTGCCGGGTAATGTCATCAACCTTATTTAAATTCTGCTGAGCTCTGAGCCTAGCGGTAAACGCATAATATACACAGTGTTGCCAACTATTTCTATGGAAAGTATCTATGGCCTCCTCTAAAAGTCGCTAAATTGACAACACCGAATATACACTTTCGATTGCGGGGACGTCTCACAGAGGGGCTGGTTTCACGAATATCGCAAGTCTGTCGCTAAAAGCGGAAACGTTCTAACATATGCGGGCACAAGTTAATTGTCGAGTTTCTCACCACCAGAGTCAACGCTAGATGCTGTCACTGCTAAAGAATCCCTGGTGTGAATGCTTTCGGCTACTTTCCTGAACTCAGTAGAATTGGGTCGTACGCTACATCCCCTACTTGATCAGAGTGGGGTCTTCCAATCAATCGTTTTTACGCGAATGTGGGATTCGTGCACGTAAATCTAAGCGGAAATGTCTGAATTTGGAAATGCCAAAGTTCTCACGCTTGGCTGAGATGGAAAAGTAGGCGTATCCATAAAGAATCTTTGTTCATTGTGAATGGCTAATGGATTAAGGGCAGTCGCTACCACGCAGCTACTAGATAGCCCCCATGTCTCACACGGGCTATAGTTTGTGTATTTGTAGGCTAATGGCCTACTTCCTGGTGTAAACAGTTATTCTGGAAGGATTGGGCTGCAAAATGGTAGTTAAACTCTGGCTGTTATAGGTTTGGCAGATTGAACATGGGTGGCAGGGCGTGTTGCAAAGAGCAGAGATGCAGAGTCGTCTAAATTGTTCAAAGCTGCATTCTACCCTTCGCTGAATCGCTACACTACAAGGAGTGTTAGACTGTTACCAGCAAGTATGCTACAGCCAATGTTGTAAAATGCAAACCAGCTTCGGCTTTCAACTTCAGAAACAGAAAGTTTTCTCCACTGATTCACGATTTTGTGCTTAAAAAGCCGGTTCCCTATCGGGACCCAATCATCGCGACAGAAAAATGAAAACATTAAAATCATATTGGTGTTAAATATGCGAAGATACAATTTGGTTGGCTATCTAATTTATCTGTCAGATCACGATGCTGAATGTTTAGGGATTGCTAATGTCGATTTTAATGAGACAAATTAGGCTTAACGTTGTCGTTACGTTGGAGTGGCCCTTATGTCAGCGATTTAAGCGAAACTCAAAAACGCGATCGCCAATCGTCTCGGCTTTCGGGACCGGGCTATGCATCTTTTCCAGCGTATCCATTTGGCAGGAGTCGCTTCCGATTAGCCTCGTCGTGACGCCTGATGGGCAAAAGCAGTAATATGTTCATCCAATCTCTGCAGAATGCTTTTCCCCCCGAATTTTTAAAAGATGCATAGACTCTTCAGCCTCATAACTCCGTTCACAAACTGGTCTCTCTTTTAAGGCAAGAGTTTCAACCCCGAAGTACCCACTGTTGGAAACTGAATTTCCTTATGCTTCAGGATTCTTTGTGATCTCACCATGGCAAATATGCTTAAATTAGCTATATTTTGTATACACCTCAAGCTTTTAATCTGAGAAAATGAAGGAACTTGCGTCATTATTGCATACTAGCACTGTTTTCCATCCTCTCCTCCATGACCCGGTACCTGTGGTGGCGCCCCCATGAGAGCCCTGAGGAGCCTTCATTGGGAAATGCCATGACGAAATCTGGTTGCCGTCCGCCTCCGTCTCATTGGCAATGTGGTCCCCATTCCGGAGTTCTACACCGCCACTCCTGCTCCAGTGCGGCAACGACAGCAGTGATGGTTCCCGGCATCCCCAGTGAAGCTACGGGGCTTTGGACATGTGCTTCTTTCATCCGTTGGCATTGACAATTTCCGTTCAAAAGCTATGAGCTTTGCAGTATAGGAGCACGGCTGCTACTGTCTACTGGCAAGTACCGGTGTCGCAGCCGCCAATGTTTCCTCTATAATCTGTTTCTGCTGCTGCTGCTGCTGGGTGCTACTGCTGCTGCTGCGTTACTGCTGCCACTACTGCTGATGTTACTGCTACTGCTACTGAAGCTGCTGCTGCTGGTACTGCTGCTGCTGTTACTGCTGCTGGGTGCTACTGCGGCTGCTGCGTTACTGCTGCCACTACTGCTGATGTTACTGCTACTGTGTTGCTGCTGCTGCTCGTACTGCTCCTGCTGTTTATTGCTGCTGCTGCTGCTGCTGCTACTACTACCGAACAAGGATTCATTACACTAATATGAGTAGTATATTTCCCTCTAATTGGTTTAAATCTCTGTGCTGGGGGGAAATACCAACAAGCTGTTGGTACACATAGCCTAATAATATTTGGTGATTAGTTTGAATGGCCTTGGGCTTACGAGGTAGCTAAGCCACTGACTGACATGCTTGTCACAATCAACAACCTGAGCCGACCAGAGGAGGATGGGTTTCCCCCTTGAGCCTGGTTCCTTCCGAGAATTCTTCCTATCTGCCACAGGGAGTTTTCCTTGCCACTTTCGCCTTAGGCTTGCTTCTGTGGGGGTTCAGGCCAGGATTGTCCGTAAAGTGCATTGTGACAACTGCCGTAAAATACACTATACAAATAAATTTGATTGATAGAAGCCAAGGCCATACACGTAGGCATAGCCTTCAACATTACAAATAGTATTTTCCCCTGGTTTAATTTTACTCTTGCTTCAGGGGAAAGGCCAAAAAATAAATAAAATAATAAAATAAAAAAAGCTTGGTACACTGACCCACAATGTTAGAACGGCCTCGAGCTGACCGGATGAAGGGCCCTTCCGGTAGCCGAATGGCGTTTCACATAGTCATCACTTCAGCCGGAGACTAAGTACTAACAACATGTCGGCGTATGGTTGTTTTGGGGGTTTTTGCTGCTGCCCCCTCCCGTTCTTGTCCATGCATGCTTGTATGAATGGCAATGAGTGAGGATTCATTTACACAGATGCAGGTAGTAGCATATTTCCCCCGGTTAGTTCAAATCTCGGCGCTCGAGGGGAAATACCGACAAGCTGTAATACATATTACATATGTAATACATATTAGGCTATGTAACACATAGCCTAATATCATACCACACATAGTATGTTCCTCTGGTTTATTAATTAATAATACATTTAAGTATTGGCCTCAGGGGAACGTCCAACATGCTGTTGGTACACATAACCACTGATCCACGTAAAAAAAAGACGGCCTCAAGCCGAAAGGCTCGGCTGGACGAAGGGCTTCCTCCAGGTGGTCGTACACATAGTCACCACATCAGCTGGAGACACTTATTAATAGCACATCGGCATATGGTTGTTTTGGGGTTTGGCTGCTGGCCTCCCAGCCTTATCCACGCGGGCTGCGTGGTTGGCGGTAGAGCTCCAGACCAGATCCATATCGCCAAACATAACTGTATTGCCTTTATTGTCAATAAAGTTCTACTTTGATGACAGTGGTCCTGACAGAAATGGAGCATCGCGTAGTTCTGGCAGGCCACGAGAGTCAAGCGCTCCGGCTGAATCAGCTGATGGCTCAGTGAGTGATGTTTGCCTATCACAGTACATTCACTAACAGGGCGGTCTACTTAAACAGCCTCCCTCTACTCATTCGGCTGCTCCTCCTGCATGCAAGCGCTGCACATTGCTTCGTAAATCCCCTCCACCACCCCAGCTCCATCCCCATGCGTCAAGAATTTGCATTTCTCCATCCCTATGTGTTAAGAACTTGCTTTGCTGCTGGATCTGTTCTGTGTGTACCCCTCTAGGGGGGTTTGGCTGCTGGCCTCCCGGCCTTATCCACGCGGGCTGCGTGGTTGGCGGGAGAGCTCCAGAACAGAGCCATACCGCCAAACATAACTGTATTGCCTTTATTGTCAATAAAGTTCTAAAGTTCTCTTGGTATTATGCTATAACCACATTGAGGACAAAAAAATGAGTAATGATGCAGATCTTGGGTCTAAAACATTACTATAACAAGCAATACTTTCCCATCCCAGTGTAACATAAAGCAAAAATATTTATTAGAGCTGCAAGGATCACATTTTTATCTCCATTTATAAATCTAAGTTTAACTTTAATGAATTAACTGCAATTCCCCTCCATCCTGAAAAGCAATATTATGTCTTGTGCTTAGTTGTATTTCTGTATTTGGTATATTTTTCTCTTTCTGCAGTTTTGGTACAGTACAAATACTTCCTTTTTGGCGAGAAACAGGGGGTCTCTCTACAAGCCCCTGCTGAGACCAACGGGACAGAATTCATCTGGGATTGGATGTCACATGATGGAAGCTACACAAACGCTCGGATAATAACTATACAGCCCAATGGGAATCATTGGTGGGAATTTAAGAAGACGTCTATTACAAAACAAGGGAAGTATGACATTTATCTGGAACCGGAGTTAGAACATGGAGGATATTTTACTTTTATTCAAACTAAACCTAAGAAAGTAAACTTGGCCCAGGTTGAAGTGTTCACTGTAAAAGGTAAATTCACTCTTATGTCATTTGTCAAATTCCCAACACAGACTTTGAGGATTGTATTTTGGTTTAAATTTCATTACTGGTTTTGAGATGTTGCCCTCTCAATGATTTGATGAAAAGGTTGACAGTATTCTCAAAATCAGTTGCTCTTTGCTCCTGCAGTGGAACCATCTCGCCGGTACAAAGTAAAAAAAGATTCTGATGTGACCATGAGATGTGGGGTATCGCACCTTCCAGATTCAGCTACACTGGACTGGGAAAGGGACAGAGAACCTACTGCTAACACAACGCTGATCTACAATAACACTGCCCACATCATCATCCACAGTGCTGACCGATACAGTGAGGGATCATATTACTGCACACTCAGATGGAACGAAGCACTTATTTACAGCATTCTCTGGACACTTCAATTCTCCAAGAGTATGTTACTATGGATATGATTTTCACTGGAGTTATAATCCTTCTTCATAAGCAAACTATTGAAGCATCTCATTCATTAAATGAAAGATAAATCTGAGTACTGCATCCTAACTATTTTAAGACTCCAATATAATAGATGTGTAATTACATATTAAGTTGGAAATCTTGGGCCTCCATATTTTAAAAGGCTCGGCAGAAGTACTATTCACATTTTAACGCTGTATAACGATTAGGGCTGTCAAAGGTTTTATACATTTTACAAACTAAATTTTATGTGTATCAGACGACCAAAGTTCAGGGGCTAAAGGTAAATTATCCTGGCCCTGGATAAAGAAGGTTTACAAAAAATAATCTGACTGAGATTATTATATTTTTCTGTTGACCTTCAGTGGTTTATAATGTGAACAGATACAGAGTAAGTAGGCAGGTAGTTATGTTGTCAGTTTGCAAACTATTTTGTTTGTCTGTACAAATGGAACAGATACATACATGTATACTCCAGTTTGGGCTGAGTTGCCAATTTGGTTGCTTGGCAAACCAGAGGACATGAAATAGAATTTGGTTCAACAGTCCTGGCTGTTTACTTGTGTTTGTAATCATGCACCAGAGCAGCCGTTTGTAGGGTTGCCAAGCAACTGAAGGGCTGCTGGGTGGCTCATTCAGCTGCAGCACCACTCTGTGGTACATGGATGACCCCCAAGGTCACGGATCAAATCTGGACCGTGCCAGTGCAGAAGGTTCAGTCAGTTAGGGGTCTGTGTTTCATTGCTCTCTAGCGCCCCCCACTGTTGGGCCGAGTGTTTGTGCACTGCATGCCAAAGCCGCATATGAGACATGTTCCTTCGACTCAACTACGTGCGAGCTGGCTGTGGGCTGTGGAGTGAAAACAAGCAGGCTGGAGACACCACGTGTGAGGGATTGAGCGGCTGGGTAGTAATGGGGTATTCAGAAATAGGGTGGGAACTGGATATACTCAGCCCCATGTTTGGTGGCAAATTATTTTTGAAAGACAAAAAAAGAAAAAAAATTGAACTATCTAAAATTCTGAAAAAATGTTCAGTATTTTAACATTTTAATGCTGAAATTTCTACAAACAAGGCATGCATGTTTCCATCTGAGACAATGGTAGTGCACAAAAAAACAGAATGGAGTAAACAAGGGACAAAATGTAAAGTAGAGGCTACCATGTGATTTTGTTCTTTTAAAAAAAACTATAAAATATACTTACTGTATAGGCCATGTATGTTTTGATCACACTAAAGATTCATAATAGCTTTCATGGTGGGAGGTGGGGTATTTTTCGGAGGCTATTCTTTAATGAGGCCTGAGTTTTCCTCTTCCACCAACTCTGTGTGAGTTCATTTACTTTCACATTTTTTTCCATTTGTTGCTCACTACCTGTAGCAGTAGCATATGTGCTGACTGTACAGACAAGCATTCTAACCACAGCTGTATTCCTCAGGTACATATAGAACACATCACATCCTGTACAGAGGGAGTTTGAGCAGCAGTGAGGTGGTGCTAATCTGCCATTCTCTGATCTCATACGGAACAGCATATTGGCAATGGGAACCATTGTCTAGAACAAATGTAATCACTGTGGCCTCAGCTGATATATATGAGAATGCTTCGATTTCCATGGAGATAGATAAAGAGAGTTTCTCATCTGAGCGCTATGATGGATCTAATTTCCCTCTGAGAATCTCACCAGTGAAGTTTGGAGACAGTGGAAGGTACTTCTGTCACAGCGATGCCCACAGGAACCCGATGGCCACAATAACTCTGGTAACTGTTCAGGGTAAGTCTGCACTTCAAGTTTAGCTGATGCGGCATGTAATATAATGAATTATGTATTATGGGGTGGCAGGGTAGTATAATGGGTAAGGAGCTAGTCTTGTAACGTAAATATCAAAGGTTTAATTCCCATGTTGGACACTGCTGTCGTACCCTTGAGCAAGGTACTTGACCCACATTGCTTCAGTATATATCTAGCTGTATAAATTCTTTGTAATAAATTGTGTAAGTCGCTCTAGATAAGATGCCTGTAATGTAATGTAATTATGCTTACAGAATTTACAGGGCTGAATAAATAACAGTTTATTTAAACATGATGATTATTAAAGTAGCATTTTTCTCCAATATTCTGCATCATGTAATGTAACAGACTACAGCCATGGGCTAACAGTAAGCAACAGACGTGTTGATCCCAAGTCATAAAGGTTGTGCACCTTACAGAAACTTGATGACTAATAATGGATGCTATCTGAATAAAAAAACTTAATAAATAAATAAATAAAAATAAATGATTTTGTTTTATTATTTTTCAATCCATGTACATGTGCTCTCTCAGAATCAGCAGAGTCCACTGGTGGTCTGTCCAGAAATCAGTCAGTAGTGCTGAACTGTGAGATATCACAGGTGATCGGCTCTGTGACCCTGGCCTGGCTCCGGATGAAGGGGGGCAGGGGGGAGCTCATAAAACAGGAGGTCCTGAGTGAGGGGCACCCAAAAAAGATGCTCAGTCTTACCCTGCCCATTCTGAGCAGAGACCAGCTGCACTGGGCTTGTGCGGTGTTCACAGGGAGCATGCTCAGAGCACAGGTCCCCCTGCACCTCACACTGCCAACACCCATCACTGAACCTGAAGAGCCAAAGCCAGGTACTAAACTCCAACCACAGGCACAGGATTCATTACAACTTAGGGGAAGACACTAAACCACCTAGTCTCTATAGTCAAATGCAAAGTCTCACAAGCATACTAGCAATAAATAAATAAGAAAACTCTTCTATTTTCCTATAATAAAATATGCACGGTAATAATATTAATAAGCGTGAGTCCAGCCAAGTCATGTACCAATGCCACTCAAACAGAAAACAGAAGTGCTTAACTCAATATGATGTGCACGCACCTATCATTTTATTAGACAAAATAAGAATTTTTACTTTTAATACGGATGAATAATGAATGTAACTTTTAATATAACCTAGTAATTAATTAACTTTTAATAGCTAAATAAATAAGAATATTCTCCCTGTTCTGAGCTCCCTAGTTAAGTTCCCTTCTTTTGTGCCAGCACAGATAATGGCAGGGTGCTGGTGATCGGTTTGGCCTGTACTGCTGCTGTGTGTGTTGGAGTGCTGTTGCTGTTAGGAGGTCTGTTGTTTCGGCGTCTGAAAACAGCAGCGGGTAAGAGCTCTTCACTCTGTTCCTGGTTCACCGCTCTGACAGAGCTTTCTAGAGCATTCACACTACAACATTGCTTTGAACTCTGCTCAGATAGTATAGTGTTATTAAATGCATTGTTTTTAAATTATGTTGTTTCATTTTTTCTTTTAATATTTTATATAATTGAAAAAAAACCAATGCCATACACAAGATCAACCAAATATGTCCAATCAGTTCCCAGAGAGATCATTCACAGTTTGCTTAAATGTTTTTTCCCTCTCAGGTTCCTCCACGTCACCAGCTGAAGGGAACGGTGCAGCTGATGCAGTCTACAGCAACGTCACTGATCTGCAGCAGGGTCAAGGTAGTGTAGGGAAACAAGACTATTCACACATAGCATGAGGCAGTGCAGTAATGTAAGGGAATACACTACATTACAGGAATTTACCATATGCTCTTATACACACTGACTTACACAGCTTTTTGCATTTTAAAAACATAGCACCCATTTTTACAGCTGGATATATAGTATACTGGAGCTATACAGTACCTTGCTCAAGGGTACAGTAGCAGTGTCCTACCTGGGAATCAAACCTGCTACCTTTCGGTTACAAAGCTAGTTCCGTAACCAATAGATTACAGTACAGAATGTACTTATAGGCCACATATGGCATGATCATAGTAAAGATTGAATCATACTTCATAAATTTGCCTGAGTGATCAAAAATGTAACATGGCTCAGTGCTCCTTATATGGTAAATCATATAAAGTTATTTTTAAAGGTTTCCTTAAATATTTCTGTCTCTTACACTCCTATCTACATTAGCAGTGGATGAGAATGGTGATTCCAGTGCAGCTGGTGCAATCTATAGTAAAAGCTACAGAAAGTCGCAGAGCTACCAAAAGATCAACTGGCTTAACTTAACTATTGATATGCTGCATGAACCGGTGAACTAATTCACGGGAAAGCTTGCATTATGGGCCAGTTTCTAATCCTAGACTAAATTCAAAACTCCACTTAGCCCAGTAATAAGCTTAATCTGTGTTAGTGAAACCGGCCCTGTGCGTTCCATGTGCCAAATGTGTGTGGGAAATTAATTACACTGAACAACTGGAATTGGGACCATTTTGGTGCATCGGACTGTGTGGTGTGGGGATGGCTGGTTTAAGCAGCCACACCTGCCCTGGGTCAAGCTAATTAGACCTGGCCAATTGGATAATTGGTTAAGAATTAGATAATTGGCCAGGCTAATTGGACCCAGGAACAGGAGTGGCTGCACCTGTGCGTAGTGAGGTAATCACTGCGCACAGGTTAAATCTGCCATCCCCACCCACACAGGGGAGCTTCGGTCATGACTGTTTTAACATCTGCTCCTTGGCGTTAATAGGACGGAGTGTAGCACAGTGGGTAAGGAACTGGGCTTGTAACCGAAAGGTCGCAGGTTCGATTCCCGGGTAGGGCACTGCCGTTGTACCCTTGAGCAAGGTACTTAACCTGCATTGCTTCAGTATATATCCAGCTGTATAAATGGATACAATGTAAAAATGCTATGTAAAAAGTTGTGTAAGTCGCTCTGGATAAGAGCGTCTGCTAAATGCCTGTAATGTAATGTAATGTAATGTTAACATCTTGCCAAACCCTCGTTAATAAAATCTGGACTGTTGGAACATCATCTCCGTGTGTCTCTGTGCTGGAGGGCCCCAAAGAAAGCCACTTCGGTGGCCTGTGGCAGGCGTGTTTGCCACAGACTGCACCTCTTGTACTTCCACGGATGCACACTTAAGCAATACCTGAAACTATTTGTAAAATTATGTGTTTTTCTTATCAAAACAAAAGTGCATACCAGGGGTTACACCTTTGCCATCTCTTAAAAGGAGGCTCTAGTTGCAGGTATGCCTGGACTTCCACATCCCGGACCATGTTAATCAGATCCGTTAATTGACCCAGGTCTGATAAAAATGCAGATTTAAGTCTGGCCAAAATCATTTGTAAAATATGATGGATATGAGATTGTACTGACAGCACAATCAAGTTGATTTGCTAATTAGCACAAGTTTTCAGCCAGGAGGAGCCAGGAAACTAATCAGCTGGCTAAGTTCAAGGGTGGAAAAAATATGACAAACTTTTACTTTCTGACCCCTGGACTTTCCACCTCTGCAGTTCAGACACTCTGTACAAGCACGAGCAGGGTCTTGGAGTCACATGCTCAAGCGGGGGCCACATATATCTGCATTATACATTTCATACATTCATATATGTGTATTTTCATACATATATTTTATACATTTTCCTACTAATAGGAAACCCAGATACCCCTAAAGAGGAGAATGACAGTGAGGAGCTCCAATACTT
>NC_057949.1:2269477-2289059 GCF_018555375.3 Anguilla rostrata
GAGAAAATGAAGGAACTCGTGTCATTATGGCATACTAGCACTGTTTTCCATCCTCTCCTCCATGACCCGGTACCTGTGGTGGCGCCCCCATGAGAGCCCTGAGGAGCCTTCATTGGGAAATGCCATGACGAAATCTGGTTGCCGTCCGCCTCCGTCTCATTGGCAATGTGGTCCCCATTCCAGAGTTCTACACCACCACTCCTGCTCCAGTGCAGCAACGACAGCAGTGATGGTTCCCGGCATCCCCAGTGAAGCTACGGGGCTTTGGACATGTGCTTCTTTCATCCGTTGGCATTGACAATTTCCGTTCAAAAGCTATGAGCTTTGCAGTATAGGAGCCAAGGCCATACACGTAGGCATAGCCTTCAACATTACAAATAGTATTTTCCCCTGGTTTAATTTTACTCTTGCTTCAGGAGAAAGGCCAAAAAAAATAAAATAAAATAAAAAAAGCTTGGTACACTGACCCACAATGTTTGAACGGCCTCGAGCTGACCGGTTGAAGGGCCCTTCCGGTATCCGAATGGCGTTTCACATAGTCTCCGGCTGAAGTGATGACTAAGTACTAACAACATGTCGGCGTATGGTTGTTTTGGGGGTTTTTGCTGCTGCCCCCTCCCGGTCTTGTCCATGCATGCGTGTATGGATGGCAATGAGTGAGGATTCATTTACACTGATGCAGGTAGTAGCATATTTCCCCCGGTTTAGTTTAAATCTCGGCGCTCGAGGGGAAATACCGACAAGCTGTCGGTACACATAGCCTAATATTACATCTCACATAGTATGTTCCCCTGGTTTATTAATTAATAATTCATCTAACTATTGGCCTCAGGGGAACGTCCAACATGCTGTTGGTACACATAACCACTGATCCATGTAAAAAAAAGACGGCCTCAAGCCGAAAGGCTCGGCTGGACGAAGGGCTTCCTCCAGGTGGTCTTACACATAGTCACCACATCAGCCGGAGACACTTATTAATAGCACGTCGGCATATGGTTGTTTCGGGGTTTGGCTGCTGGCCTCCCGGCCTTATCCACGCGGGCTGCGTGGTTGGCGGGAGAGCTCCAGAACAGAGCCATACCGCCAAACATAACTGTATTGCCTTTATTGTCAGTAAAGTTCTACTTTCATGACAGTGGTCCTGACAGAAATGGAGCATTGCGTAGTTCTGGCAGGCCACGAGAGTCAAGCGCTCCGGCTGAATCAGCTGATGGCTCAGCTGAGTGATGTTCGCCTATCACAGTACATTCACTAACAGGGCGGTCTACTTAAACAGCCTCCCTCTACTCATTCGGCTGCTCCTCCTGCATGCAAGCGCTGCACGTTGCTTTGTAAATCCCCTCCACCACCCCAGCTCCATCCCCATGCGTCAAGAATTTGCATTTCTCCATCCCTATGTGTTAAGAACTTGCTTTGCTGCTGGATCTGTTCTGTGTGTACCCCTCTAGGGGGGTTTGGCTGCTGGCCTCCCGGCCTTATCCACACGGGCTGCGTGGTTGGCGGGAGAGCTCCAGAACAGAGCCATACCGCCAAACATAACTGTATTGCCTTTATTGTCAATAAAGTTCTACTTTGATGACAGTGGTCCTGACAGAACTTGGTATTATGCTATAACCACATTGAGGACAAAAAAAAAAAGTAATGATGCAGATCTTGGGTCTAAAACCATTACTATAACCGGTACAAGCAATACTTTCCCATCCCAGTGTAACATAAAGCAAAAATATTTATTAGAGCTGCAAGGATTACATTTTTATCTCCATTTATGAATAAGTTCAACTTTAATGAATTAACTGCAATTCCCCTCCATCCTGAAAAGCAATATTATGTCTTGTGCTTAGTTGTATTTCTGTATTTGGTATATTTTTCTCTTTCTGCAGTTTTGGTACAGTACAAATACTTCCTTTTTGGCAAGAAACAGGGGGTCTCTCTACAAGCCCCTGCTGAGACCAACGGGACAGAATTCATCTGGGAGTGGATGTCACATGATGGAAGCTACACAAACGCTCGGATAATAACTATACAGCCCAATGGGAATCATTGGTGGGAATTTAAGAAGACGTCTATTACAAAACAAGGGAAGTATGACATTTATCTGGAACCGGAGTTAGAAGATGGAGGAATTTTTACTTTTATTCAAACTAAATCTGAGAAAGTAAACTTGGCCCAGGTTGAAGTGTTTGCTGTAAAAGGTAAATTCACTCTTATGTCATTTGTCGAATTCCCAGCACAGACTTTGAGGATTGTATTTTGGTTTAAATTTCATTACTGGTTTTGAGATGTTGCCCTCTCAATGATTTGATGAAAAGGTTGACAGTATTCTCAAAATCAGTTGCTCTTTGCTCCTGCAGTGGAACCATCTCGCCGGTACAAAGTAAAAAAAGGTTCTGATGTGACCATGAGATGTGGGGTATCGCACCTTCCAGATTCAGCTACACTGGACTGGGAAAGGGACAGAGAACCTACTGCTAACACAACGCAGATCTACAACAACACTGCCCACATCATCATCCACAGTGCTGACCGATACAGTGAGGGATCATATTACTGCACACTCAGATGGAACAAAGCACTTATTTTCAGCATTCCCAGGACACTTCAATTCTCCAAGGGTATGTTACTATGGATATGATTTTCACTGGAGTTATAACCCTTCTTCATAAGCAAACTATTGAAGCATCTCATTCATTAAATGAAAGATAAATCTGAGTACTGCATCCTAACTATTTTAAGACTCCAATATAATAGATGTGTAATTACATATTAAGTTGGAAATCTTGGGCCTCCATATTTGAAAAGTACTATTCACATTTTAACGCTGTATAACGATTAGGGCTGTCAAAGGTTTTATACATTTTACAAACTAAATTTTATGTGTATCAGACTACCAAAATTCAGGGGCTAAAGGTAAATTATCCTGGCCCTGGATTAAGAAGGTTTACAAAAAATAATCTGACTGAGATTATTATATTTTTCTGTTGACCTTCAGTGGTTTATAATGTGAACAGAGTAAGTAGGCAGGTAGTTATGTTGTCAGTTTGCAAACTATTTTGGTCTGTACAAATGGAACAGATACATACATGTATACTCCAGTTTGGGCTGAGTTGCCAATTTGGTTGCTTGGCAACCCAGAGGACAAAATAGAATTTGGTTCAACAGTCCTGGCTGTTTACCCATGTTTGTAACCATGCACCAGAGCAGACACCTGTAGGGTTGCCTAGCTACTGAAGGGCTGCTGGGAGGCTCATTCAGCTACAGCACCACTCTGTGGTTCATGGATGCCCCCCAAGGTCACGGATCGAATCTGGACCGTGCCAGTGCAGAAGGTTCAGTCAGTTAGGGGTCTGTGTTTCATTGCTCTCTAGCGCCCGCCCCCACTGTTGGGGCGAGTGTTTGTGGACTGCATGCCAAAGACGCATACGAGACATGTTCCTTCGGCTCAACTACATGCGAGCTGGCTGTGGGCTGTGGAGTGAAAACAAGCAGGCTGGAGACACCACGTGTGAGGGATTGAGCGGCTGGGTAGTAATGGGGGATTCAGAATAAGGGTGGAAATTGGATATACTCAGCCCCATGTTTGGTGGCAAATTATTTTTTAGAAAAAAAAGAAACTATTTGAAAAAAAATTGAACTATTTAAAATTCTGAAAAAATGTACATGTTCAGTATTTTAACATTTTAATGCTGAAATTTCTACAAACAAGGCATGCATGTTTCCATCTGAGACAATGGTAGTGCGCAAAAAACAGAATGGAGTAAACAAGGGACAAAATGTAAAGTAGAGGCTACCATGTGATTTTGTTCTTTAAAAAAACACTATAAAATATACTTACTGTACAGGCCATGTATGTTTTGATCACACTAAAGATTCATATATAGCTCCCTATAATAGCTTTCATGGTGGGAGGTGGGGGATTTTTCAGAGGCTATTCTTTAATGAGGCCTGAGTTTTCCTCTACCACCAACTGTGTGAGTTCATTGACTTTCACATATTTTTCCATTTGTTGCTCACTACCTGTAGCAGTAGCATATGTGCTGACTGTACAGACAAGCTGTCATGGTCCTGTTTTCCTGTCTGTGTTTCCCTTGTTGGGCCGCCAGATGGCGGCACTTCTGTTTTGTGTCCTGTTCCTGTTACGTTCAGAGTAAGGACCCACACGCAGACCAGGGAAATCCAAGAAAACGTTGTCTTTATTCCGTGCGAAGTTCGAAGCCAGGTGATCAGAGAGAGTGCGGTACAGAATCGAGTTTCCAAAAGAAAAGTAAAAAGACAGGCAAAAAGTCAAAAACCAGGAGATCAGAAATAGCGAAGGTACAAAGGGGCAGGCAAAAGAGAAGTCAAAGAAAAGCGAAGGTCGAACCAGATCAAACAAAACCAAAAGGGGCAGGCAAACTCGAAGTCGGGCAAAGGGGTGTCGCAAGAATCTCAATAAACAAAGGCTTACAAATAATCGGCACAATGAATATGATCAACGTTCTGACACGAAACAAGTGGAAAAGACTGACATTTATACACTGGGGAAGATAACAATCAAGGAGGGGTTAAGTGAGTGAGGGAGGAGTAACAAACAACATCCAGGTGAAGAACATTAGGAAAACTAATTCAATGACAGGGGACTGACAAAACGCGGACTGGAATCACATAGACAACAATGATAATAGACGGCCTGGGTGAAGCAGGTAAAACAAGTGCAGAGAGAGAGAGGTGCAGTCAGAGCAAGAGACAGGTGCAGGCAATTGCAGAACTCAGCGTTAGAGCAGGCTAGAAAGAAAAGGGGCGGAGCTACAGCGCAGCATGGAAAAGGGGAGACTGGTTAATGTATTAGTATAGTGATCTAAACTATCAAAAACCCAAAACTAGTGTGTGTTAGTCCATTAGTAATATTCACATGTTAGTATATTAGTGAGGTTAGTACTTTACAATCTATAAGTTAGTAGGGATTAGTAGAAATTAGTAAAACTAGAAATCAGCAGGAAGAAAGTAAAGCGAGACTGGAAAGAAGGGGGGAAACCACGAAAACCCGGAACCACCCGAATAGTGAACTCACAAGTACAGGGGAGTGAAGCAGCTCAGGGAACACAGACACAGAGACAGTACTGGGGAGACAAGTGACCGGAAATACAGACTACAACAGTACCCCCCCCCCCTAGGAAACGCCTCTTGGCGTTTTCACCGGTGGCACAGGGTGTTTAACATGAAAGTCCTTAACAATCTGCTTATCCAAAATGAAGCGAGAGGGGATCCAGCTTCTTTCCTCGGGGCCGTAGCCTTCCCAGTCCACCAGGTACTGAAGGCCGCGACCCCGACGACGAACATCCAGCAGTTTGTTCACGGTGTAGGCATCACCACCATCAATGAGTCGGGGGGGAGGGGGGGGTCAGGGGCAGGGCAGAGGGGATGGGTAACAACGGGTTTTAAGCGGGAAACATGAAAAGTGGGGTGAATTCTGCGCATGGTGGAGGGTAACTTTAATATAACAGCAGTGGGGCTGAGGATTTTAACAATAGGAAAGGGGCCAATAAAACGAGGAGCTAATTTCTGGGACTCAACACGTAGGGAATGTCTCTGGTGGTGAGCCAAACACGCTGTCCAACTCTGTAGGAGGGGGCTTTAGAGCGGCGGCGATCGGCCGTCACCTTCATCCTGGCGCTGGCGCGAAGCAAGTTGAAGCGAGCGGTCTTCCATGTCCTTCTGCAGCGCCGGATGAAGGCTTCAGCTGAGGGGACCCCCACCTCCTCCTCCTGACTAGGGAACAGAGGCGGCTGGTACCCTAGGCAGCACTCGAATGGAGAAAGTTTGGAAGAGGAGGTGTGAGAGTTTATGGCATACTCTGCCCAGGGTAGCTGATAAAACCATGAGGAGGGATTCTTGGAGCAGAGGCATCTAAGGACGGTTTCAATAACTTGATTGGCCCGCTCGGTCTGGCCATTGGTCTGGGGGTGAAATCCTGAGGATAGACTAATGGAGGAACCCAACAGTGAGCAGAAAGCTTTCCAGAAACGTGCAGTGAACTGGGGGCCTCTATCGGAAACTATGTTAGTGGGGATGCCGTGTAGTCTAATAACGTGATGAATGAGTAAGTTGGCGGTTTCTTTAGCAGAGGGAAGCTTGGTGAGGGGAACGAAGTGAACAGCTTTAGAGAACCTATCAACTATGGTGAGGATAGTGGTGAAAGTGTTGGATGGGGGTAGCCTGTGATGAAATCTAACGCTATGTGAGACCAGGGGCGGTGTGGGATGGGGAGGGGTTGTAACAGACCTGAGGGTGGGTGGTGAGAGGGTTTGTTCTGGGCACAGACCAAGCAGGCAGCCACAAAGTCCAAGATCTCTTGTTTCATGGAGGGCCACCAAAAGCGTCTCTGAATAAAGGTCCTGGTTCTGGTGGCCCCTGGGTGGCATGAAAGTTGCGAAGCGTGGCCCCAAAGGAGAACTTGAGAGCGGACTTGGGCAGGAACGTAGAGACGATCCGCTGGGCAATTACTTGGACCAGCCTCATCCTCCTGGGCCTTACGAACCCTCTCCTCGATGTCCAAGTGGATGGCATTGATGAAACAGCTCCGCGGGAGGATGGTGTCAGGTGAGGGATCCTTGGTGGGTGGTTCAAACCGGCGGGAGAGGGCGTCAGGTTTGGTATTCTTCGACCCAGGGCGGTAAGCAAGGGTAAAGTCAAATCTGGAGAAGAAGAGTGCCCATCGGGCCTGGCGAGAGTTGAGGCGTTTGGCTGTGTGAAGGTACTCCAGGTTCTTGTGATCAGTCCACACCAGAAAAGGTGTTTGAGAGCCCTCCAGCCAGTGGCGCCACTCTCCCAAAGCCATCCTCACCGCCAACAGCTCACGGTTCCCAATGTCGTAGTTCTGTTCCGTGGGTGTCAGGCGGTGAGAAAAGTAGGCACAGGGATGGATCTTATTGTCTCTGGGTGAACGCTGAGAGAGAACGGCTCCCACCCCAATGTTGGAGGCATCAACCTCTACGATGAACTGGGCAGCAGAGTCAGGATGAACAAGGATGGGTGCAGAGGTGAAGTGGTTCTTGAGGGCTCGGAAGGCTGTTTCAGCCTGGGCGTTCCACTGGAATCGGTCTTAATGGATGTGAGGGCGGTGAGTGGGGCTGCCAGAGAACTGTAATTACGGATGAAACGACGGTAGAAATTGGCGAAGCCCAGGAAACGTTGCAGTTCCCGACGACAGTCTGGCTGAGGCCATTCCACAACCGCCCGGATCTTCTGGGGGTCCATCTGAATGCTGCCGGCGGAGATGATGTACCCCAGGAAAGAAGTGGTGTTACAGCTAAACTCACATTTCTCCGCCTTGACGAATAAGCGGTTCTCCAAAAGTCTCTGGAGCACCTTGCGGACCTGGATGATATGTTCCTCCTTAGTTTTGGAAAAGATCAGGATATCATCCAGGTATACGAAAACAAACTTATTTATCCAATCCCTCAGAACATCATTGACCAGTGTCTGGAAAACAGCTGGTGCGTTTGTGAGCCCGAAGGGCATCACCAGATACTCCCAGTGTCCGGTAGGGGTGTTGAAGGCTGTCTTCCATTCGTCGCCCTCTCGAATGCGCACCAGGTGATAGGCGTTGCGCAGGTCCAACTTGGTGAATATCGTGGCTCCTTGCAGGAGTTCGAAGGCGGAAGCCATGAGGGGAAGTGGGTAACGGTTCTTGACCGTAATGTCATTGAGGGCACGGTAGTCGACGCACGGCCGGAGTGAGCCATCCTTCTTCCCCACGAAGAAGAATCCGGCCCCCGCTGGTGAGGATGAAGGACGGATGATGCCGGCAGTCACGGACTCCTGGAGGTATTTGTTCATTGCTTCCGTCTCCGGCCGAGACAGGGAGAACAATCGACCTCTGGTGGGAGTGGTGCCGGGCTTCAGGTCAATGGCGCAGTCGTAGGGGCGATGAGGAGGCAGAGAGGTGGCTCGGGATTTGCTGAAGACCTCTTTAAGGTCCAGGTACTCGGGAGGAACCGCCGACAGATCCGTCGGCTTCTCGGGATGAGGTGACTCGGGAACAGAAGAATGGGCCTCTCGCAGACAAGATGCTAAACAGAATGGGCTCCAGCCCAAAATCTTGTGCGAGTTCCATTCCAAGGTGGGGTTGTGCTTCTCAAGCCAGGGGTGCCCGAGAATGATGGGTGAGTGGGGAGATTCAATGATGTGGAGCCGAAGCTCTTCTTGATGGTTACCGGAGAGCCGAACCTTGAGTGGAACGCTGGTGTGGGTGATGTTCGCCAACTTCTGACCATTGAGCGAGTTGGCCACTAGGGGGCATGATACCTTCTCCAAGGGGATTCCCCATCTCTCGGCGGCCCCAGCGTCCAGGAAGTTCTCCTCGGCCCCGGAGTCGATGAGAGCGGTGGTCCCTTTGGTTCGTCCCCCCGACTCAATGGTGACAGGCAGGCAAGTCCGGTGTTTTGAGGAGGATTCAGTCGGAATCATGCCCACTAGTGCTCCTCGATACACTAGCGGGCGTTGTCTTTTAACGGGCAGGCTGCGACATAGTGACCTGGTTTCCCACAGTAGAGGCAGGACCTGGTGTGCATCCTTCTATCCCTCTCCTCCTGGGTCAGGCGAGCACGGTTGACTTGCATGGGTTCCGGGTCCGGCATCATGACTGGAGGAGGTTTGGGGTTGGTAGGGGATGCAGCAGTGGTCCTGGACCTCTCAGTGACTGCTCGGTTGTAGACACCTTGACTGCGAGCCCGTTGGCGCTCCTGGATGCGTGAATCCACGCGGATAGCCAGGGCAATGAGATCGTTGAAGTCCTCGGGTAGGTCCCGGGTCAGCAGCTCGTCCTTCACGCGCTCAGACAGGCCATTGAGGAAGGTGTCATATTGAGCCTTCTTCTCCCAGCCACTGGCGGTAGCCAGAGTACGAAAATCGATGGCGAAGTCCGACACCGTCATTCCACCTTGGCGCATGTGCAGGAGTTCTTGCGCCGCATCGTGGCCGTGCTTGGAGCGGTCAAAGACCCGTTTCATCTCTTCTGCGAGCAGCGTGGAGGTCTGCACGCAGGGAAGCCCCTCCTCCCAGGCAGCCGTTCCCCACTTCCTAGCTCGCCCGGTGAGCTGCGTGATTATGTAGGCAACTCGGGCCTGCTCAGTGGGGAAGGTAGCTGGCTGTAGCTGGAAGATCAGCCGGCACTGGGTAAGGAATGGGCGGCAGCCACTAGGTTCTCCGTCGTACTTCTCCGGAGGAGGAAGGTGGGGTTCACGAGCACGTGCAGGTGGGATGTCAGGCGTAGCGGGAGCCGCAGGTTGCTGGGGAGCGAAGCCAGGCGAGGAGGCCCGGAGTGCAGATGTCAGCTCTGCCACGCAGGAGGTTAGAGTCTGCAGCTGGTGAGAGACCGACTCCAAGTGGGACTGGTGGCGTCCCAACATGGCTCCCTGCTGCCCAAGTACAAATTGTACCTGGGCAGGGTCCGCTGGGTCCATCCTGGTCAGAACGTACTGTTACGTTCAGAGTAAGGACCCACACGCAGACCAGGGAAATCCAAGAAAACGTTGTCTTTATTCCGTGCGAAGTTCGAAGCCAGGTGATCAGAGAGAGTGCGGTACAGAATCGAGTTTCCAAAAGAAAAGTAAAAAGACAGGCAAAAAGTCAAAAACCAGGAGATCAGAAATAGCGAAGGTACAAAGGGGCAGGCAAAAGAGAAGTCAAAGAAAAGCGAAGGTCGAACCAGATCAAACAAAACCAAAAGGGGCAGGCAAACTCGAAGTCGGGCAAAGGGGTGTCGCAAGAATCTCAATAAACAAAGGCTTACAAATAATCGGCACAATGAATATGATCAACGTTCTGACACGAAACAAGTGGAAAAGACTGACATTTATACACTGGGGAAGATAACAATCAAGGAGGGGTTAAGTGAGTGAGGGAGGAGTAACAAACAACATCCAGGTGAAGAACATTAGGAAAACTAATTCAATGACAGGGGACTGACAAAACGCGGACTGGAATCACATAGACAACAATGATAATAGACGGCCTGGGTGAAGCAGTTAAAACAAGTGCAGAGAGAGAGAGGTGCAGTCAGAGCAAGAGACAGGTGCAGGCAATTGCAGAACTCAGCGTTAGAGCAGGCTAGAAAGAAAAGGGGCGGAGCTACAGCGCAGCATGGAAAAGGGGAGACTGGTTAATGTATTAGTATAGTGATCTAAACTATCAAAAACCCAAAACTAGTGTGTGTTAGTCCATTAGTAATATTCACATGTTAGTATATTAGTGAGGTTAGTACTTTACAATCTATAAGTTAGTAGGGATTAGTAGAAATTAGTAAAACTAGAAATCAGCAGGAAGAAAGTAAAGCGAGACTGGAAAGAAGGGGGGAAACCACGAAAACCCGGAACCACCCGAATAGTGAACTCACAAGTACAGGGGAGTGAAGCAGCTCAGGGAACACAGACACAGAGACAGTACTGGGGAGACAAGTGACCGGAAATACAGACTACAACAGTTCCCCGCTGTTAATTGTATTATTGTTTGTCTCGTTATTCTATCATTGTTCCCACCTGTGTCTTGTTATCCCCTCCTTCTGGTTTGATTGTTTTTTGAGTTCACCTGTGTCTTGTTACCCCCTGTCTATTTAAGTTCTTTGTGCCCTTGACTCGGGTGCTGGTTCCTTGTGTTTGTTCCCAACTTGCGTTTGTGTCAGACCGTATGTACCTGCCTGTGTTTTTGACCTGTTTGTGTTTGTTTGCCCTTGTACTCTGCTTGTCTATGTTCTGCCCTGCCTGTGTTTTTGAGTTCCTGTTGTTTTCTGTTTCATTAGACTTTTTTGAGTTTGTGTTTTTGCCCATCGTGGCCTTGTCTGTTCCCTGCTTGTTTGCCTGTCGTAAGTAAAGTCTTTGTTAATTTTCCCTTTTTGAGTTTGTGTTTTTTTCCCTCTGCGTTTGGGTCCCCCCTACCCGTTTCATGACACAAGCATTCTAACCACAGCTGTATTCCTCAGGTACATATAGAACACATCACATTCTGTACAGAGGGAGTTTGAGCAGCAGTGAGGTGGTGCTAATCTGCCATTCTCTGATCTCATACGGAACAGCATATTGGCAATGGGAACCATTGTCTAGAACAAATGTAATCACTGTGGCCTCAGCTGATATATATGAGAATGCTTCGATTTCCATGGAGATCGATAAAGAGAGTTTCTCATCTGAGCGCTATGATGGATCTAATTTCCCTCTGAGAATCTCACCAGTGAAGTTTGGAGACGGTGGAAGGTACTTCTGTCACAGCGATGCCCACAGGAACCCGATGGCCACAATAACTCTGGTAACTGTTCAGGGTAAGTCTGCACTTCAAGTTTAGCTGATGCGGCATGTAATATAATTAATTATGTATTTTGGGGCAGCAGTGTAGTATAAAGGGTAAGGAGCTAGTCTTGTAACGTAAATATCAAAGGTTTAATTCCCATGTTGGACACTGCTGTCGTACCCTTGGACAAGGTACTTGACCCACATTGCTTCAGTATATATCCAGCTGTATAAATTCTTTGTAATAAATTGTGTAAGTCGCTCTAGATAAGATGCCTGTAATGTAATGTAATTATGCTTACATAATTTACAGGGCTGAATAAATAACAGTATTTAAACATGATGATTATTAAAGTAGCATTTTTCTCCAATATTCTGCATCATGTAACATAACGGACTACAGCCATGGGCTAACAGTAAGCAACAGAAGTGTTGATCCCAAGTCATAAAGGTTGTGCACCTTACAGAAACTTTGACTAATAATGGATGCTATCTGAATAAAATAACTTTGAAAAATAAATAAATAAAAATAAATGATTTTGTTTTATTATTTTTCAATCCATGTACATGTGCTCTCTCAGAATCAGCAGAGTCCACTGGTGGTCTGTCCAGGAATAAGTCAGTAGTGCTGAACTGTGAGATATCACAGGTGATCGGCTCTGTGACCCTGGCCTGGCTCCGGATGAAGGGGGGCAGGGGGGAGCTCGTAAAACAGGAGGGCCTGAGTGAGGAGCACCCAAAAAAGATGCTCAGTCTCACCCTGCCCATTCATTGAAAACATTGGGGGTGACATGTCTCCCAGTCTCCCTCTTAACCTATGCATATGCCTCCAACCACATCCCTTTGAGCTCACTTAAGGATAAAATTTCATTCAAATTACAATGAGAGAGAATCAGAATCCAAAGGTTAAAATGGAGACTGAAACCAGACCATGCCACTGAATGATAATGCTTCTGTCTCTTCTGCCCTAGTATTTGTGAACATGACAGTTCGCTTATGACGCATTTGAAATCTGAATAATGCTCTATGTAATGGCTTACAGTTTCAAATAAGTAATTAATGCCAATGTAAAACTTTCCCATCGCAACACAGGGGTTTGTCAGAAATACTTGGGCTTAAGGTTTGGAACTGTCAGTCTTCTGTATCTGAACAATTTAGCATTAAATTTAAAGTGTTACATATTTAATGTACCATGGTTGGAATTTTAGAATTTTCTATTTTCCTTGCATATAATATGCACTAGTCTCATGTAACTAATGAATGTATCTTTAAAAAATAGCTAAATAAGAAAAAAAAAACATTTTTAATGAGTTAAATATTCTCCCTGTTCTGAGTTTCCTAGTTAAGTTTCCTTCTTTTGTGCCAACACAGATAATGGCAGGGTGCAGGTGATCGGTTTGGCCTGTACTGCTGCTGTGTGTGTTGGAGTGCTGTTGCTGATAGGAGGTCTGTTGTTTCGGCGTCTGAAAACAGCAGCAGGTAAGGGCTCTTCTCTCTGTTCCAAGTTCACCGTTCTCTCTGACAGAGCTTTCTAGAACACTTCCCCAGCATTCTAGAGCATTCGCACTAAAACAATATCTCTTATATTTTGTAGCTTTGTCATATTTAAGACTCACTCATTATTTGCAAGTTGCAAACAGAGGGCTCAATGTGAAAGGAGCAGTTCTAAACGTGTTGCAAAGCTGCAAATGGGATTGATTTGATCATCAACGACATACAACAGACAATAAAAACAATCTCTTTTATTCTTTTTAAAACTAATCCAGTACAGAGAAAAATGCTAAGAAAACAAACCAATTCCATACACAAGATCAACCAAATATGACCAATCAGTTCCCAGAGAGATCATTTACAGTTTGCTTAAATGTTTTCTCCCTCTCAGGTCCCTCCTCATCACCAGCTGAAGGGAACGGTGCAGCTGATGCAGTCTACAGTAACATCACAGATCTGCAGCAGGGTCAAGGTAGTGTAGGAAACAAGACTATTCACACATAGCATGAGGCAGTGCAGTAATGTAAGGGAATACACTACATTACAGGCATTTATCATACGCTCTTATACACACTGACTTACACTGCTTTTTGCATTTTAAAAACATAGCACCCATTTATACAGCTGGATGTATAGTATACTGGAGCTATACAGTACCTTTCTCAAGGGTACAGTAGCAGTGTCCTACCTGGGAATCGAACCTGCAACCTTAGTTACAAAGCTAGTTCCTTAACTAATATATTACAATACAAAATGTGCTTATAGGCCATGTATGGCTTGATCATAGTAAAGATTGAATCATACTTTATAAATTTGCCTGAGTGATCAAAAATGTTACATGGCTCAGTGCTCCTTATATGGTAAATCATATAAAGTTATTTTAAAAAGGTTTCCTTAAATATGTCTGTCTCTTACACTCCTATCTACATTAGCAGTGGGTGAGAATGGTGATTCCAGTGCAGCTGGTACAGTAAGTATTTAGCTGGTATAATAAGCTACAGAAAGTCGCCAGGCTACAGAAAGATCAAGGTAACAGGCTTAACTGAACTATTGATACGCTGCATGAACCGGTGAAATAATTCACGGGAAACCTTGCATTATGGGCCAGTTTCTAATCCTAAACTAAATTCAAAACTCCACTTGGTCCAGGAATAAGCTTAATCTGTGTTAGTGAAACCGACCCCGTGCGTTCCATGTGCCAAATGTGTGTGGGAAATTAATTACACTGAACAACTGGAATTGGGACCATTTTGGTGCATCAGACTGCACCTCTTGTACTTCCAAGGATGCACACTTAAGTAATACCTGAAAGTATTTGTAAAATTATGTTTTTCTTATCAAAAGAAAGTGCATACCTGGGGTTGCACCTTTGCCTTCTGTTAAAACGAGGCTGAGTTGCAGGTATGCCTGGACTTCTACAACCCGGACAATGTTTGACATTATGGCTGCATCAATTAAACCTCATACTCACTAGCGATTGTAGTTTAAAAATGGAAGTATTCGAGGCCTCATGCACACACACACCAACATTAAAACCCGTTTCAAAAACCATTTTGGCTTCTTTAAACAATTAGAGTAAAGGGAGGAAGTGGGGAAACTGTGGGGAAAAGGATTCAGTAAAAATAGGTCACTTGGTCAGGAGGCCTGTAATTTCTAAACCAGAGGTTTGTTTGCTAAAATGTCCACAAGAGGCGATATGCACCAAGACTCACACTTTTACTGTGACACAGAGGTGGAAAAATCTAGGTTCAGAAAGCAACAATCCTCCCCAGTATTTTGTTGCAATCAAGTTGATTTGCTAATTACCACAATCTTTCAACCAGGAGGTAAAAATAATCAGCTGGCTAAGTTCAAGGGTGGAAGAAATATGACAAACTTTTACTTTTGTCATATGACCCCTGGACTTTCCACCTCTGCAGTTCAGACACTCTGTACAAGCACGAGCAGGGTCCTGGAGTCACAGGCTCAAGCGGGGGCCACATATATCTGTATTATACATTTCATACATTCATATATGTGTATTTTCATACATATATTTTATATATTTTTATACATTTTCTTACTAATAGGAAACCCAGATACCCCTAAAGAGGAGAATGACAGTGAGGAGCTCCAGTACTTAATATTTTCCTTGACCACTCCCAGTCTGGGTAAGTTTGTTATACGAAGTGTCATCCTAATAAAATGGGAATATTACTCTTGCCAGTTTATGAGATTTCTCCAGTGAATACAACGGGAGTAACATCTAAAGTTTGGGCACACAATACCTTATGAAAGGGGTGCAAAACTTTTTTTCCTGGAGGGCTGGTGGTGGCTTTCATTCCAACCAATTATTCTGGTCTACTGGTCTAAACCACTGTTTTCACCAATGCTGTTCACTCCACTGCTGAAATGCTCCAACTAAAGATATACTGTGTTCAATCTGCAGTTGCAGCTCCTAGCTTCTCTAAAATTTCAGAGCAAATAAATGTTTGAGATAATTCAATCATTACAGGCAGACAGTCTAATGGAATCCTGAAACAGATAAGCCTGTGTTGCCCATCCAACTAGCAAAAGCAATATGCAGTACTGGGGGTTCACAAATGTGCTGGTCAGTCACAAGTTCTGCTGGTTTTTGTTTTATACTTAAAACAAGCAACTAATTCAATCCCAGTATTTACAGTTTGATTTTTTCACTGCTGTTTGGTGTTGCAGACCCTCACAGACAACAACGGAGGCAGTTGAACCCCCAGTCTCATTCTGTAAGTATGTTCTCTGAGATACTCAGGAGAATAACCATTAGGATTTTCTGTTCATCTACGTATAATGTAGGCACTGCGTATCATATTCATACAATCAATAAAAAATGGTTACATTTTGTGTATGGATGGTCCACTTTGTTGAAAAGTTTGAATTTCATTGTTCTAAGTTCATATTTAAGATTCTGATGTCATATTTTTGCAGGAACAAGAAAATGAAAGTGATCTATGCAAGTGTCTGCAAAATGTAATATGGATAACATTTCAATGATTCAAATGGATAAATGAAACAAAAAGCCCACATTTAAAGTTGACATTTGAAGTCTGTACAGTGCAACTCTGTTACGTTTTAGGGGGTTGGACCCAGGTGCAGAGTGAAACACACAAAACTCAAGAGGTAAAGGAAAATAAAGACTTTACTACAAAAAAAGGCAAACACCAAACAGGAAACAGAAAAGGCCACGATGGGCAAAAATACAAACTCTAAGAAACAGAGGAACTCAAAACACAGGCAGGCAGACAGGACAACACGCAGACCGACTGAAATGCAGACAGGCAAACAAATGGGTAGGCAGACCGGCTAACGAGCTGACGGCCTGGGGGGCAGACAAACATGCAAACAAGCTGGTGGATAAACAGGCAGGTAGACAGAGAGACAATGGGGCAGGTGGACCAGCCATCAAACAGTCCGGGGAATGGACCGGCCCCATCCCTAAGGCCCGCCGTCCCGCAGGGGCCACCGCCCGCTCGGCCCGCCGTCCCGCAGGGGCCACCGCCTGCTCTGCCCGTTGTCCCGCAGGGGTCGCCTGCTCTGCCCGTTGTCCCGCAGGGGTCGCCTGCTCTGCCCGTTGTCCCGCAGGGGCCGCCTGCCCAGCCTGCTGTCCCGCAGGAGAATCCACCTGCCCAGCCCGCTGTCCCGCAGGAGAAGTCTGCACAGCCCGCTGTCCCGCAGGAGAAGTCTGCACAGCCCGCTGTCCCGCAGGAGAAGTCTGCACAGCCCGCTGTCCCGCAGGAGAAGCCACCTGCCCAGCCCGCTGTCCCGCAGGAGAAGCCTGCTCCGCCTGTTGTCCCGGAGGGGGTGGCCTGCTCCTCCCAGTGTGCCCGGGCCCCCCAGTGTGCCCGCGTCCCCTATTGCTCCCGAGCCGTCGCTGCCCCAGCCCAGGCCCAGAGACCTCATCCATCCAACAGCCCTGGTGCTTTCCTGTAGCCACGCCTTGGAGGGCGTGGGTCCAGTACTGGCTGATTCCTTCAGTCACGTTTTTGAGGGGGTTGGACCCAGGTGCAGAGTGAAACACACGAAACTCAAGAGGTAAAGGAAAATAAAGACTTTACTACAAAAAAAGGCAAACACCAAACAGGAAACAGAAAAGGCCACGATGGGTAAAAACACAAACTCCATCACAAATCTCTAAGAACAGAAAACAAGAGGAACTCAAAACACGGGCAGGGCAGAACACAGGCAGGCAGAGTACACGGGTAGAAGCACACACACGAAACGGAAGCAGGACAAAGTGGGCAGGTACGTAAAGTCAGAAACAAACACAAGGAATCAGCACCTGAGTCAAGGGGACAAAGAACTTAAATAGACAGGGGTAACAATACACAGGTGGGAACAATGAGGCACAATCAGAAACAATAATAAAATAATTAAAAGCAATAATACAATTAACGGGAACGAGCAGGACACAAAACAGAAGTGCCGCCATCTGGCGGCGCAACAAGGAAAAACAGAGACAGAAACGGAACCATGACAAACTCATTTAGAGATGGAAAAAGACAATCTGCAGATCTTACCAAGATCTGTTACTATGTGAATATGCCACTGTTGCATTCTGTTTTGCTAAAGGAAGCTTTTACATGCATCTGAAAATATTTAGGTTTTGACTGTGAAGAACACAGTTGTATTCTGGAAAATACATACATTAATAAGTTTTTTCTGTACTGTTTCTGTACTGTTTTTTGCAGATTTATTTTTTCTTTTTCTTGTGTACTCTGATTTTTTGACTAATTGATGTATGAACAGCAGGGAGTGATATTGTTCAAGAAATAAGGAACATATTTATGTACAGGGTAGTAGTGTCTGGATATGGCGGTGTGCTCTTCAGTGTGCTTTTATCTGTTGTTAAGAAGTATATTTTTTATTTTTAGTAATAAAACAGCTGTGAAAAGGAAAACACAGTTAGTGACTGTGACACCGGCAGCACATGCAGTGTTTTCTGGGCCGAATGAACCATTTCCCCCAGCCCTCTGCCTGCAGTTACCACAGTAACCACACCTCTCCCCCAAAATAGCTTAGAACAGTTGGCGTTCCCTGTTTTTTGAGCCATTTCCTGTGACGTATACCATGTTAAAAGGCTGAACAGCAGTAAGAAGGGCTGTGCAAAGCATCAGCCATGGCAATGGTGACTGCCACACACAGAAAAGCAGACAGAAGACTGTAGCATGCTGCATGCAAACACAGCAATATACAGCACATGGTAGCCTGCTACATGTAGCAATCAACATGAAAGTCATGATGAAATAAATAAAAGAACTAGACAATCAGGAAAACTTGTATGCGGGGTATTGGTCTAAACACCATACATGTGTTGTTTGTTGTCAGTTGGTTGTCCTTTAGCCATGATCTAAGTATACTGGCAAAGGAGTGATGTGATGGGCAGGTTTGTGTGGTGTGATGCAGGGCTGGGAGTGGCCACTGATCACATGGCAAACAGACGTTTGGCTTTCTGCCGTTTGTTTCCAATAAAAAGCCAACCCGACCGAATCCTCCACCAAATAAGGAAAAAAGGCCAATCTGGAAACCAAATGCTTCTCAGGCAAAGTAATAAAAAAACTCAGAAACAACAACTTGTACCCAGAGCACCCATCACACCACTCCCCCTAAGCTCTCTCCTTTAGGCCTGAGCACCAGGCCTTTTATTAGGCCCAATGATCAGGTAATAGGCCACAGATGTAGTGACTACAATGCAGCCCTCTGGTGGACAGCAGCACCCCAACTCCCCACCTGGCATCATAATGGCTAGTGGCAGGGTGACTAGAACTGTGAGTTGCTAAAAGTGCTTTTCCTCCCTGAAACTATACAGTTCCCACTTTTCCGCAGATCTGGTTGAACAAATATTAGATATCGGTAAAAGCCATTAAGGTGGAGGCTCCAAATATGTAATTAGAATGTTTTTTAACTGAACATTCTAATGCTGACGTAACAATCGCTGCTGGAAATCAAAAGCAATGGAGTCCTAGAACACTGACTCAGAACATTGAAGAAACATTCCAAAAAGCCTACCCTTCAAAGGGTTTATCTTTACAATGGTAGTGTGTGGAGGTGGGCCTGGCCATTTAGAATTTTATAAACAAGACACATGCCTGCGCTTATTACAGTGTTTTAGCAAGTTGTGACTTCTTAGGACATTGCAGTGGTGGTGTCTATTTGGCTTTCCTGTCCAGGGTCTTAAGGATTTATTTGCACACAAACTCAAAGCATTTCAGTTTGGTTTTGCTTGCTTAAACCCACTTGACAATGTGTCAGATGATGTACTTCCTCTTTGTTCAGCCATTTCCTGTCAAGTATACCTTGTAAAAAGGTTAGACACCAATAAGAAGGGCTGCATACGGCATCAGCCATGGCAATGGTACTGTGGTGGACCCTGTTGTGGATATCAGGATACTGTCACATTCTTTCAGCCAAGGGTGAGTCCCTCTTTCTGTCTTAATCATATATTCATTTATTTATTTATTTATTCATATATAAAGTTCATGACAATGCAGCCAAATGTATAATAATAGAACAAAATTTAAATGGACAAATCGTCAATTTCTATATCGTCACTATAGAAGGGTAAAATATAATACAGTCACATAGCAGAACATGGAAAAAATGTCTTACTTTTAAATGTCTTATTTATAACAAAAAGTGTCACAGAGGCTGCTACTACTATATAAATTGATCCAGGCTTTTTCTTTGTTTGCTTGTTTTCTGTTTAAAATTCAAGAGGAAGCAAAAGGTTCAAAGTGACAGCATATTACTTTTATCAGTGAAATGGCTTTATATTCGATGCTAAGCAGCTACACAGACTTTTCAAATATGAAATTATTTAA